>NC_091846.1:58245848-58548878 GCF_037783145.1 Equus przewalskii
ATGGGGATGAAAATATAGACTTTATTCATTAGATTTTTCTAAAAATTAAGTATAATATCAGAAATGCTTCACCAGTAGGTGCTACATATGTTTTACCTATTATTATATCAAAAAGAGCTAGTTAACTGCTATACAAAGAGGAAAACATGACAACGAAAACTGTTTTATAAATAAGGATAAAATAACCAATGGAATTGATTCACTATCTGTAATGAGATAAAAGGAAAAGCAAAATAAATCTTTTACATGTCATTAGATATTGGAAATAAAACATGCCACCCTACTAATTTCATTTGGAGACAACAGCAAACTATGACATCATTTTAGCACCGGTAAAACTGACACTGAGAGAAACTAAGCAATTATTAGAAAAACCACAGTGAGCAGAAGGACAGAGGACTTGGGAAGAGGTTGTCTCCTCATTGTTCTCACCAGGCAAAGTCGACCTGGCACTCCCTAGAGAGGCAGACACATGTGAATGAAGGAGTGCTCTCACGGATAAAAGCTAAATCAGTAACAACAGAAAATACTATGAAAGAAAAATAGAAGAATATGTAAGGAATTTATTCTTACTCTTCATTAGCCACAGCAAAAAATAAAAGCACAATGTAAAGGTGTGCAGTGCTTACCTTCCTAAGTCATCATGGGCTTCTTGCAATAACTTTATAAAAGGGGAAAAAATGTCTGTTAACTTTGTACAACTCAAGTTAGGTACTTTAAATTAGATAATGTATTATTTCATTTTAGGGTGTCCTAGAAATCTTATTCTGACCCTAAATCTCTTTACTGTTAGATCTGTCATTCTCAGATTTGAATATCATTCATTTTTTGGGGGGTGAGATGTTGAATGTGAGAGACTAAATAGTAACTGGGGAGGGACATTATGTGACAGCATTTTGATAGTTGAAAATTATGGTTGCACAGCTAATCTATTGTTCGCTTCCTATCCTCAATCCTCATCTGAAACACTTGGATTTAGAATTTTT
This sequence comes from Equus przewalskii, assembly GCF_037783145.1. NCBI lineage: Eukaryota > Metazoa > Chordata > Mammalia > Perissodactyla > Equidae > Equus > Equus przewalskii. The sequence goes on from NC_091846.1 coordinate 58,246,835, forward strand.
TGGCTTTTAGTAAAGCAAGCGAGTTCATAGCCGTTCAATATTTGCAACCTCCGTAGGATCTCTGGCATCATCCCCACAGCAACACACTAACATTTCTGCAGCTAAAAGTGATCACGCTCAGGGAGATGTATACAGAATATTAACAGCCTGACAGAGATTCTTTTCAGGTTTGCCATTAAGTGACTTTATCACGATTTTCAGAAACTTTTGGATTTTAGAGTTGTGAAAAAGGTAATATCTAAAAGTCATTTAGTTACATGAAGTAGCTGACATATAAGTTTAAAGAAAAGGCATTAGAGGACAGGAAAGTGAATACCAAGCATTATATGCTAGTTGGAGAAAAAGCTCAGAAAGTGGTTTGAGCAACATCAGAGCCTGTGGGCATCATGAACATTTTCTCTTATTCTTTGTAAAATTGATGCACAAGGAAACATTTGGTAAATGTAGGCATGTAAACAGATCTTATAACATAAAATGTAGAGAATTCAAAGTAGTAATCCAAACACAGAGGTAGATAGACTGCAATACTGTATCATAATCATCAACTTTGCTAAGAGACTAGATCTTAATTATTCCAATCACAAAAAGGAAATGATAATTCTGTGACCTGAGAGAGGTACTAACTTCCGCTACAATGGAGATCATATTACAACGTATAAATGTATCAAGCAACATATCGTACAACTTAAATTTACACAACATTTTATGTCAAATGTATTTCAATAACAAAAAAAAATTACATGGGCCACTGCAAGTGTGGCTAGATTAGAGAATTTGGACCCTTACCTAAAATTGCCACAAAAATTACCTGATGGAGCATTCCATTATCAGATTAAATTATAGAAGAAAGCATTTCAAAATATTCAAATTTCATGGGATAATTAATTAATCATTGTATATATTATTGGTAGATAATATATACGAGAACTCTGTATATTTTGAAATTCAAACCATTACTTTGCGTTACTCACTTTTACTCAGTTTTACTGAGTAATTTCAGGCAAATAGCAATACATTCAATTAACATGATGTTGCTTAAGTCAAATAGGCATGAGAGCTGGTCTTTTATATCTTATATTTAATGAGTGCATGGGACCTTAAGAGAGAATACTTATTGCTTAGCAATTTTTTTTGTCTGCTTTGTGGCTAATAAGACAATAAAATAAGGCAATAATGAGGTAATAATATTTTTCTCTTTGCTATCTGTTGTTTGATTAAAATGGTATATGAATATTTTTGTTTTAATAAAAGTTCAGATTTAATAACTTTATTTGATTATTTTTGAAATTTTTAAGCTGCTTTCTAAGCTCGTCTGAAACAGTAAGTATGCAAGTGTAACAGGAGAATTTTGAAGAGAAATCGATGATACTTAATGGGGTAGAAATTATCTAACAGGGGCGGACCCCGAGGCACAGTGGTTAAAGTGCGCACGTTCCGCTTCAGCGGTCCAGGCTTTCCCCGGTTCAGATGATGGGTTCTGACATGGCACCTCTTGGTAAGCCATGCTGTGGCAGGCATCACACATATAAAGTAGAGGAAGATAGGCACAGATGTTAGCTCAGGGCCAGTTTTCCTCAGCAAAAAGAGGAGGATTGGCAGCAGTTAGCTCAGGGCTAACCTTCCTTAAAAAAGAAACGAAAAGAAAAGAAATTACCTAACATGTTAAAATGAACTATAAAAGAAAATAAGAAGTGTTATTAGTGTAAAACTAGCAAAAAGTAAAAACAAATAGCACATTGAAACAAAATAATTTAAAGTTAACCCATCATACAATGGAGACAGTAGAAAAAAGATTAAAAAACAGTGACAGATTACTAAATGAATTGTGGTTAGACAATTAGAAAATTTGTTATTGAGAGTCATAATATTACCTTATTTCATTAAAAATAGCCAATATTGATTGAAGTTCTAAATAGAGAAACAAAATACACAGAAAATTTGGAAGATAGTACATGCTAGTGTAAGAAAAGATTTGCCAACAAGAATTAGAAATGACTCAATTTCTGGTTTACAGGTAATTAAATATATCTGACTGATTTTCCAAAATATTTTCAATCCTAAAATTTACTGATTTTCGTCTAGCATGCTAAAGTGAAAATATACACATTTCAGTATTGATTTTTTTGTTTTGTTTTGTTTTTGAGGAAGATTAGCCCTGAGGTAACATCTACTGCCAATCCTCCTCTTTTTGCTGAGGAAAACCGTCTCTGAGCTAACATCCATACCCATCTTCCTCTACTTTATATGTGGGGCACCTGTCACAGCGTGACTTGACAAGTGGTGCATAGGTCTGCACCTGGGATCCTAACCAGTGAACCCTGGGACGTGTGGACTTAACCACTACGCCACCAGGCTGGCCTCTCAGTATTGATTTTTTGCGATGTATATTAGAACAGGGACCTTTTCTGGTTTAATGAATGGATATCTGTAGTCTAATACCTTACTGGAATTAGGTGGATAATATGGAGATTTTCATACATACAGCTGTTGAGCGCCTTTCTTGTTGGTAGGGGCTGCGAAGGACAGCACTTTCTGTTTGACTTTATTAGGGATACTCCTGTGATTACTGGCCCAGTGGCTTCCAGGAACTAAAGCAGTTGTTGAGCAGACCTCTGAGTCTTACCAAGGTTGAATACCCAGCCTGTGTGTGCCAGAGTGTCTATGACCTTATATAGAGCCTGGCCAGCTTGTTTTTCAGTCGGACATGCAATGAGGATGTCATCAATATAGTGGATGGCAAGTACTTCTGGGAGTAATTTGACTGATTGCAGACTAGTCCTACTCACTGATGGCATATTGCAGGGGTATTCATTTCCGTGCAGAAGCACAGTGACAGCATGCCGCAGGTCATTCAGTGTGAATGCAAATTGGTCCTGATCTTCATCCTGCAAAAGGATTGAGAAGAACGCATTAGCCATATCAATAACAGCATAGCAGTCTCCCATGTGGGCTGCCAGTGCCTTGGTGACGGCAATAATGTTGGACACAAGTACCAGAGGCAACACCTTGGCATTCAAATTGCGCTCAAACTGCTGTAGCCCACTGTCAGCCTCCAGGCTCCAGAGGCTTCTTTTTTATTGTGGTAGCCTTGGTTTATGACATAACATAAATTTCAGGTGTACATCGTTATACATTTCAATTTCTGTGTAGATTACATCATGTTCACCACCCCAAGGCTAACTACAATTGATCACCAACACATATGACTAATCACCCTTTTGCCATCCTCCCCCCACCCCTTCCCCCACTGGTAACCACCAATCCAATTTCTGTCTCTACGTGTTTGTTTGTCATTGTTTTCATCTTCCATTTCTGAGTAAAATCATCTGGTATTTGACTTTCTCCCTCTGACTTATTTCCCTTAGCATAATACTCTCAAGTTCCATCCATGTTGTCACAAATGGCCAGATTTCATCATTTCTTATGGCTGAGTAGTATTTCATTGTGTATATATACCACATTTTCTTTGTCAATTTATCCCTTGATGGGTACCTAGGTTGCTTCCAAGTCTTCGCTATTGTGAATAAGGCTGCGATGAACATAGAGGTGAGTGTATCTTTACGCGTTTGTGTTTTCCTGTTCTTTGGATAAATACCCAGCAATGGAATAGCTGGATGTTATGGTACTTCTACTCTCAATTTTTTGAGGAATCTCCATACTGTTTTCCATAGTGGCTGCACCAGTTTTCCCTCCCACCTGCAGTGTATGAGAGTTCCCTTCTCTCCACATCCTCTCCAACAATTGTTGTTTCCTGTCTTGTTAATTATAGCTATTCTGACAGGATCGAGGTGATACCTCATTGTAGTTTTGATTTGCATTTCCCTGATAGTTAATGATGTTGAGCATCCTTTCATGTGTCTGTTGGCCATCTCTGTATCTTCTTTGGAGAAATCTCTGTTCAGATCTTTTGCCCATTTTTTAATTGGGTTGTTAGTTTTTTTGTTGTCGGAATGTATGAGTTCTTTGTATATTTTGAATATTAGCCCCTTATCCAATATATGGTTTGCAAATATCTTCTCCCAATTGTTAGGTTGTCTTTTCGTCTTGTTGATGGTTTCCTTTGCTGTGCAGAAGCTGTTTAGTTTGATGTAGTCCCATTTGTTCATTTTTTCTGTTGTTTCCCTTGCTCGTCAAATGGTACTTGAAAATATGCTGCTAAGACCAATGTCAAAGAGTGTACTGCCTATGTTCTGGAGGCTTTTTTACAGGCCAGTCTGGGCTGTTAAACTGGGACAGAGTGGCACATAATACTCCTGCCTGCCTGAAAGTCCTCTTTCAACAGGGTCACATCCTTTTCTCTGTCTGCAGAGAATGCAGTATTGCTTTTAACTAATCAGAGCTTGGGAACTTAGCTAGACATGCTCCTCTGTTAGGACTCAAATCCTTTATTGTGAGGGAGCATATTCCCTGAGGCAGTGGTGATGTTCTGTGTTGCAAGCAGTCAACATATCAATATCTATGATGCGCTCAGTGGTGAGAACCATGATCACCAGCATCCAAAATGACTCAAAATACCTGTCCATCGTCACATGTGAACTTGTCTGTCATGGGTCATCAGGTGCCTCTGTCAAACCCCCAGTGTCACCAGCTTACCCTACTCCTGCAAAGGCCTGAGGTATCGTTACTTGGGCACCATAATATGAGTCTCATTAAAGTTTGAATTATCTCCTTTTTTCTTTCACCTTGACAGGGTCACAGGGCCACTGTCCCTGGTGGTGTCCTGGATAACTTAGCCCCAGTCTTAACTGTTCTTTTTGAATGGTGTAGGGTTGCAGTACATGCAAGAGGGAGCCTCTTCCTTGTCTGACTCATCAGTCTCACAGTTGGAATTGTCTTCATTGTCTTGTTTGTGTCATAGGGAAGCCTTAGCAATCACAGTCAGGGCAATCATTGTCCTGATCCCCCTATCCTAACACCTGGAATTACCCATCTTTCTAAATTCTGCCAATCTGATGGTTATAAGATGGTATCTCGGGGGCTGGCCCCGTGGCCGAGTGGTTAAGTTCGCGCGCTCTGCTGCAGGCGGCCCAGTGTTTTGTCGGTTCGAATCCTGGGCGCGGACATGGCACTGCTCGTCAGACCACGCTAAGGCAGCGTCCCACATGCCACAACTAGAGGAACCCACAACGAAGAATACACAACTATGTACCGGGGGGCTTTGGGGAGAAAAAGGAAAAAATAAAATCTTAAAAAAAAAAAAAAAAAAAAAAAGATGGTATCTCATTCATGTTTCGCTGTTTATAGTGACGCGACATCTTCTTGCTCTTGTTAGGCATTTAGACTTTTGCTTAGTGTATTGCCTATTCTTAATCTTCATCCATTTTCTTTTCTGTTTCCATTTTTAAATTTGTTTATGTGCAAGAGTTTCTACTCAGTTTTAGACATCCCAAATATATTCTTCTATGTCGTCAACCATCTGTTAATCTTGCCTAAGATGTCCTTTATTGAAAATAAATCTGTAAACTTAATGTAACCAAATGTATCAACTTAGGGAGTTTGTTTTGTGGTATTGTTTAAGACGTTCTTCCACACCTCATGGCCACAAAGATATTCATGCACATTTTCATCCATCAGGTTTGTTTTGCCTTTCACATTTGATTCTTTAATGGATAGAGATTTCATATTTTAGAGTGGGGACCGGCCTGGTGATGTAGTGCTTAAGTTTGCACACTCTGCTTTGGTGGCCCAGGGTTCACAGGTTTGGACCTCAGGTGTGTATCTACACTCTGCTTATCAAGTCATGCTGTGGCAGTGTCCCACATACAAAAAATAGAGGAAGATTGGCACAGATGTTAGCTTAAGGACAATCATCCTCAAGTAAAAAAAAAAAAGTAATATGAAATAGGAATTCCACTTAAATTTTCTCCACAGTTTAATTGGATCTTCCCAATCCTGGCTACTGACATATTCTCACCTCATTCATTTGCAATGCCAAATTTTCCTTTATAAATTTTCCACCTATGAATGGATCTGTTTCTGAGCTCTGTATTTTATCACATTCGATTTTTTTGTTTGGTTCTGTACCCGTAGCACACTTTGGAATATTTACTTTAGAAGATGGTTTCATTTGTGTTTGTCTGTAGTGCCTTCTCCAATTGATTCAACTAGTAGATAATATGTACTCTTCTATATACATCTATTTGTTGAATTTCTTAAATATTTCTTTAAATTTTATTGAAAAATGTCTTCTGGGTCTGTTTCAGTGTAAAGACATCATATAACTTATCTTCTATATCATTGCTTATCTTTTGACAGCTTGCTTTCTTGTTTTTAGAGAGGAGTATATTAAAATCTCCAGTGATAACAGTTGATTTATTTATTCCTCTCCATAGTTTTCTCAGGTGAAAATTCACTGTGGTACACAAATATTGATTATTGCTTTATCTTCTTGATGTGCTGTTTCTTATACTAATAGATAACTTCCCTGTTTGTCCTTTATATTGTATACCTTCTAAACTGTATTTTCTTATGTTGAATTTGCTACCATTGATATATTTTATTTGACATTGGCATTTGTTTAGATTATGATAAAATTTCTTATCCAAATTATGCCATCTATGAATAAATAATATGTTAAATTAATTAAAATTTAGAAGTAAGTATTGATTTAATGATATTTACTTTATATGAAGAAAATTTCATCTTTTAGTAGTTATACATCTTTGTTTGTGTTTAAACATATCTTACTTTTACCATCAAAAGATAGACAAACATTCATTGCTTCATAAATATTCATATTTTTCCTGTATCTTATATTATTTCATTTATAAATTTTATTTTGTATACTCAAGAAAATGCTTTGTTCTACATTTTGAGAACCTAAATTTAGCTATTATATTCATAAAAACCACCCAGTGAAAAATAATTCACTTTAATGTTGATTCATGATTCATCCACTTTCTGGATAACAATTGTTTAGAGAAAATAGTTTCTATTTCTGGACCATTTCCTTAATGATTTCTTTTTCTCTTCGTTTGCTAATAAAACACTTGTAAGCATTGTAGTTCTTTCCAAAGATTTAATATCTCATTACTCTTTCTTTTCAGACTTTTGTTTGAGAATCTTATCCCATTATTCTTTCAGATACATTAATATATAGTAAAAGAGACATAGACATCATTCTTTTACTTAAAGAAATAATTTCTATGCTCTAGTCTATTGTATTATTAGAATTTCCATGTTCATTCATTCTACTATTGTTCCCAGTTAAAAGTGCTTGCAGAATTTCTTAAGTTTAACTCTTTAAATATGCTTTTTTCTACAAAAAAGTATATGCATCTTTAATAAAAACAATGAAATTTAATTATTGCCAAATTACCATTATTTCTATGATTGTGGTTTGCCCATTTTGATCCTACACACAATTCTGTTTTCTGTATACCTTGGAGAAAAACTTACTTATAATGTTACTCTTTTGAAATAGTTCAGGGCAATCAATTATTTTGCTCATCTTTTGCCCTGCTTCTTGATATCACCATTGAATTTCAATAGGTTATACTTGCTAAGTGTTAAAATAACCCTTGCATAGCTGAAATTATGTAAAATGTCAGATAATAACTGTAATTTTTCTTGATGTAGCCCAGTGAAAATTAGTAAACAATGCTTGTAAACTAGTGTGTGGTATTTAAATAAAAGTCAAGAAAATGCATTGCCATTTTAAGACGTATTGAAAATAATATTATGATAAATACATAACTTTGTAAACCAAGATAAAATTAACTTTCAATATATGCATATAAACTATTTAGGGTTTGGGGTTTTTTTGGGGGGTTTTTTTGGGGGTTTTTTTGGTGAGGAAGATTGGCTCTGAGCTAGCATATGTTGCCAATCTTCCTCTTTTTACTTGAGAAAGATTGTCACTGAGCTAACATCTGTGCCAATCTTCCTCTATTTTTTGTGTGTGGGACATCGCCACAGCATGGCTAGATGAGCAGTGTGTAGGTACGCACCTGAGATCCAAACCCATGAACCCCAGGTCACGAAAGCAGAAGCGTGCAAACTTAACCACTGTGCCACAGGGCTGGGCCTTACTTGTTTATGAACCTCCTCAGAATTTTTACTATAATCAAGGCAAGGGAGCCAAGAGCATACGATGGAGAAAGGAGAGTCTCTTCAATAAATGGTGTTGGGAAAACTGGACAGCCACATGCAAAAGAATGAAAGTAGACCATTCCCTTACACCATGCACAAAAATCAACTCAAAATGGATTAAAGACTTGAATGTAAGACCCAAAACCATGAGACTTCTAGAAGAAAACATAGGCAGTACGCTCTATGACATTGGTCTGAGCAGCGTATTTTCAAGTCCCATGTCTGACCGGGCAAGGGAAACAAAAGAAAAAATGAACAAATGGGACTACATCAAACTAAAATGCTTCTGCACAGCAAAGGAAACCATCAACAAAACGAAAAGACAACCTAACAATTGGGAGAACATATTTGCAAACCACATATCAGATAAGGGGTTAATATCCAAAATATAGAAAGAACTCATACAGCTCAACAACAAAAAAACCAACAATCCAATTAGAAAATGGGCAAAAGATCTGAACAAAGATTTCTCCAAAGAAGATATACAGATGGCCAACAGGCATATGAAAAGATGCTCAACATCATTAGCTATCAGGGAAATGCAAGTCAAAACTACAATGAGGTATCACCTCACTCCCATCAGAATGGCTATAATTAACAAGACAGGAAACAACAAATGTTGGAGAGGGTGTGGAGAGAAGGGAACCCTTGTTCACTGCCGGTGGCAGTGCAAACTGGTGCAGCCACTATGGAAAGCAGTTTGGAGTATCTTCAGAAAATTAAGGATAGATCTACCATATGATCCAGCTATTCCACTGCTGAGTATTTATCCAAAGAACTTGAAAACACAAAGTCATAAAGACACTTGCACCCCTATGTTCATTGCGGCATTATACGCAATAGCCAAGACTTGGAAGCAACCTAGGTGCCCATCAAGGGACGAATGGATAAAGAAGATGTGGTATTTATACACGATGGACTACTACTCAGCTGTAAGAAATGACGAAATCCAGCCATTTGTGACAACATGGATGGACCTTGAGGGTATTATGCTGAGTGAAATAAGTCAGAGGGAGAAAGTCAAATACCATATGATCTCACTCATAAGTAGAAGATAAAAACGACAAAAAAAAAAAAAAACGCATAGCATTGGAGATTGGACTGGTGGTTACCATTGGGGAAGGAGGGAGGGGGGAGGGCAAAAGGGGTGATTAGGGTCACATGTGAGGGGATGCACTATAATTAGTGTTCGGGTGGTGAACATGATGTAATGTATCCAGAATTTGAAATATGATGTACAGACAAAAAATAATAAAAATTAAAAAAAAAAATTTCTTTCTATATTCAAACTGCAACTACATTAGCAGTACAGAATATACAATGGCAGTGTTGAAAGAATATTAATTAATTAAAGTTGGATCAGTCAGACTAACTTATTCAAGTTTTCATTCTATGACTTACTTGCTATATATTTTAGACCGATTTTAATTTATAATTATATATTACTAAACAATGATAATCAAATATATGGCTAGTCAGTCAAATTTCCCCACACAATCCTGTTCAAGTGATACCAGGGAGTAATTTCTACTGTTCCCACAAGAGAAAAGCTCATATATTTACAATTATCCCAGAAATTTAAATACAAAAATAAAACTTTCTTTCATCATATTAGTACAAACTATTTTTCAAGTACCTGCAAATCAAGACCTGATAGAAGTGATGATGAAAGCTCAATCTACAGTTCTTTTCCCATAAATTATGTACCTTTTTTCCAACTAATTAAATAAGGTTAATTCCTTCCCACTTTGGGCTCTCACTCAAAAATTTTGGTGACACCCTAATTATATTTTATCCTAGCCTATTATTTTCATAATAGGAAAAAAAATCACCTGGAAGTATTGCCTATCTATCAGTTACACTATAATATATATCTTATCTCACTTTGCGTCTTGGTCCTCTTCGTCATCAAAGCATGTGAATAAAGAGAGAGTACCTTTAGAAGAGTTATCATTGAGAAAATAACAACCTGTAGAATAATCATTGGCCATGCTCATTAACATTTCCGAGTTACTGTGGCTTGAGCTGGAACTTAGGGTTTTTGGTTCACCAGTCTATCAGTCCTTCTCTTTGGCTAAATGGAAAGTCCATTTTATATTAAAATTTCGAATCCAATTTTATATCTGAGTATATTTCTACATATAACCCATCGAGATGAATTAGGTAATTACTAATTTTAGTCTTGTCTTGATGGATGTGGTACAGCGAAATTAGCCTCTCCCTGAGACGCAGGCAGTAGTTCCAGAGGTGGCAGTGTGGTTTGACAGCTGAGAGTAAATCTGTTTTATTTGAAAACTATATACTTAAGGACTGTTTTGTTTAGTATAAGTGGTTCTGTGTAACAAGAGCCTTGACCTGAGCCAGTGCTTTGGCATCATCTCTTGATTGATATTATGGCCATGATATTAATTTATCAACTTTCTTCTCTCAGGATATGTAAACAGTTAGGCACTTGATAAAGAAAGGTCAACCCAGGCACTTGAAAAAGAATGGTTGTGCCGTGTTGTAACTGAATAGCTTAGGTTCATTCCGTAGATTTTGCCTCCAATTCTGACTACCGAATGAAGCCCTGAAATATTTTAAGGACGGAATTGAAGTTGAAGAAAACTTGGATTTTTGTTTTCATTTGTCCCAATGATAAATTGGATTTTAAAATAAAAGCTGGGTTGTGAGGTTGCTTTTTTATCCAAGGACTACCAAAATTCTTGAATAATGTCTCCTTTTCCAAAAATAATTTGAATAAACATAAAGTCACTCCAAACATTCAGCAAGAGAAACAAGTAGACACAGAGTTGATCTTTTTTATAGGTGAAAAGGCTCATTGCAGAGTTTTGCTATGTGGCAGTACCTGATGTTGTAACCGACAAAGCATTTGGGACATATACAGTGAACTGAGATAGGCTGTATTCACATTTGGAAACTTCAGGGTAAATTGGAAAGTTTAGGGTAAATTAGAAATTCAGATAGAATTAAAGAAAAGCTGATCTGCTACCTTAAGAAATTGGAAGAAATTCACTCTTAACATTTATTAGTTCCTTAGTTTGGTATACTCTTTTTTTGTTTGCTCATTATAGTGGCATTATCGACTTGCACATTTTAGCCCAACTTAAAAATAATTTTGTTTTCTTTTTGTTTGCATAGCCATGGTGGCTGCAGTGTGAATTTTCCGGTGCTACATTAATTTCTTTCATAATTTTATTAACACATCTGAGACTGTACTGTATATTGTAGATTTTGTTGGTTGGTATTTTAGTCAATATAGACAACAAACATGACCAGACAATATGCCTGTCCAATACTGAACAATGAGGCTCGGAGCAAAGAATTGGCTCCTCAAAGTCATTTTAATTATCCAGTTGTCTAGCGATTCTCTTCAGTAAACTAGCATCCGTTAAAAGTTGTTCAGAGATTAAGGCAGAGAATTTTGGGAGAAAATTTTAAAACTCCATTTAAAAAAAGTAATTGAAAAGCATGTAAGTCAAGATTGCTAGATTATATTAACATTCCAAGTTGATCCAGTAGATGGTTCCTTTCCTCTGTGAGTGTGTTAATGAATTAATTCATTGCAATCAGGGAAAATGAGGATTACCTGCTCGAGTAGGCAAAACTCACAGAATGCAAAATAGAGATATTTGGGAGGATCACATTGCAAAGATTGACACGTGATCAGTTCATCAATTCTAAAATGTGAAAACTCTCATGTCAGAGGGAAATAAGTGAAATAGCTATTACGTCCAAGGTGGAAACACTGGCGGTACTCTGTACTAGCTCTTTTCTTTTTTATTCCTCAATCTGGCCCTCAGTATGCAATGTGACTTGGCTGTTAACACTGGTTTATAGAAATATAAGTGAATGGCTCTCACTTTGCCTGATAGTGTTTCTATTGGGAGATAATCTCCAAATGATCCTCTTTTTTTTTTCCCTTTGCAAACAGCTTTATTAAGATATAATTGATATAATTGATAATAGGAAAAATTGCCCATGCTCAAATATTCAAACGGATAAAATTGATATTTGTATACACTTATAAAACTATCAGCATAATCAAAACAATGATCATATCCATCACTCTCAAAATTTCCTTTTGCCCTTTTGTAATCACTCCTTCCAGCCCCTTCATACTATCCTCAGTCCATCCACGTGCAACCACTGGTTTGCTTTCTCTCACTATAGATCACACAGATTACTTTATATTTTCTACAATTTTATATAAATGGAACCATTACAGTGTGATTGTTTTTAATCTGGCATTTTTCACTTAGTATAATTATTTTAACAGTCATTCATGTTGTTGTACATATTGATAGATTATTCCTTTTTATTGCTGAATAGTATTCTATTGTGTGGATATACCATGATTGTTTATTCATTCAACTGGGTTTTTTTTCTAGCTTCATTGAGATGTAATTGAAATACAACATTGTGGAAGTTTAAGGTGCACAATGTGATGATTTGATACATGTGGATGCTGTGAAATGCTTACCACGATAAGTTTAGTTAACACAGCCTTTACTTCACACAATTTCCATTTTGTTGTTGTTGTTGTGGTGGTGAGAATATTAAAGCTCTACTTTCATAGCAACTTCCCAGTATACAGTACAGCATTGTTAACTATAGTCACCATGTTGTACCTTAGATCCCTGGAACTTATGCATCCTATAACTGAAAGTTTGTACTCTTTCACCAACATCTCCCCCACCTCTCAGCCCCTGGCAACCACCGTTCTACTCTCTGTTTCTGTGAGTTAGATGTTTTTAGATTCCACATATATGTGAGATCATACAGTTTCTCCTCATTATGTTTGTGGTTACAGATTTGCTAACGCACTCTTCAATGCATATATTTTGGCCACCAAGAGTCATTTTCTTTCTTTGTTAGGGTCAGCAATTTAACTTACCTACTACTCAGATACATGAATTCTCTAACATGTATCATAATCTGACTAGTCAGGATTCTTAAAAGTGGTTTATATATAATTCAAATATTAGAGATAATATTACATAAATTAAATGTTTAGTAACTATATATTATATAATACTATATATAATTATTGATCATAAGATTAAGTATATAATATACAAAATAAATATATAACATAATTTGATTAGCTCATCTGTGGCTCTAACATATATTGCGGATTTAGGTGGTTGGTATTTTAGCCAATGTAAACAACAAACATAATCAGACATTATGTCTCTCTAAAATTGAACATTGATAGATAAATGATAGATAGTGTTTTTCTGTTCTAACTTTATAGCTGAAAAGGAAAAGACCATTAAATAAGAAAAAAAAGTCAGAGTCTTTCTTTAACTGTTTGTGTGACCAGTTACCTGAAACAGAGACATTAACTACACATATTTAGAGAGTGGAAGAAGCACATGCCACGTCCAGTTGGGATGCTGTAACATTGTAGTAGGAAACACACACATACACAGACAAATATAAGATTTTTTACAGGGTATAAAAAAGAAAATACACAAAGGCCAGAGAGGTAGCTGCATATGCCTCCTTTTCTTCTTCCCCATAACACTCAGATTTACCTATAATTTTCTCCAAGGGCCAGCTAACAATGTGGCAACATGGAGTGTTAGACAGAGCCAACCTCTGGGCTCCTAGATACTAGCGACTTGTTGAAGACACCAAAAAGTATATTTCCTTTGAAAGTAGGGTGTTACCTTCTTACTGGTCCTTCTTGAAACAGGAATGTTCCATTTCATTCTGCTTATCATGAATTACTTCATGCTAACTGGGGCAGTCGTATTAGAAATGGATAAATGACAATTCCATTGCTAAATGAAAGGGATTTATCAGGGATCTTGCAAAGCAAGGTCTCAAAGGAGATTTTTCCCACTGTAACGCAAGTGGCTATATGGCCCTTACTGACACCCAAGAAGCACCATGAAACTTGTGGAACCTGATCTTCCGTTAGGATCTATTTTATGATCTGGAAGTGTGTTTTGATTCATAGATGGTTCTCCCACTGTGGCTTTTACAGAACAGTGGCATATGTGTTTGTCACCACACATCTCCCACAAGATGTGAGAACATCAAGAACGTCTATTGTTCCAGATACTTCCTTTTTCAAGGTGACATTTGAGAAATTGGACCTGTTGGTTTGTTTTACTCACACATAAATCTATTTAAATTGAGGGAGAGACATGTTCACAGAGAGACAATTACTTCTTAGCCATCTTTTAAAACTGTAGTGAAGAACTAAGCAAGTCCTGCTAAACCGTCAATTTCACTCTTCCTCTGTGAACCCAGCGCCTTGTGACTTATTAAAATTCTTTTCTATATTTTTTCATTAAGTATATGAGTTTATTTACAAATTTGACAGTTTCTGCTACTAAATTAATGATCCAATGGTTTTCCCTTGGGGAGTGTACAAATTTTATCCAATTCCTCTTCCAAAAGGTAGCGTTTCCTCATTTCCCAAGTAGTGAACAAATTAGATAGATATATCTTTATTATGGTTGAAGAATCTTTTTTAAAAAATTCCACATAAGGTGACCAAATGTAAAAAAAGGGAATTGGAAAAGAAAAACTATGAGATTACCACATATTTTGTTACAGCAAAACTCTCGTATTACAAATGACAAGACTCAAAAGTGAATGCAATAGTTTCTTAGACTTCTAAGCTCAGAAATAGTCTCTTGATAGCAGCTTTATCTACCTATAACTTAACAATGTCTACCTACCCTTTTACAGTCTCAATTAACTACTTTCTAGTACATTCACAAAGCTATACAACTATCACCACTAGTTTCAGAATATTTTCATCACTCCCCAAATAAATCATGTAACTGTTAATAGTCACTCCCCACTTCTCCTTACTCCAGCCCCTGGCAAAAGCCAATCCAACTTATGTCCTTAGAGATTTGCCTATTCTGCATATATCACACATGGAATCATGCAATATGTGATTTGGGGGCGGCTTCTTTATCTTTACCATGATTTCATGATTATTATTATTGAAGTGTGTCAGCACTGCATTCATTTTCATTGCTAAATAATATTCTACTGTATAGGTGTATCACATTTGGTTTGTTCATCAGTTGAGGATGAAGAAATAACTGAAATTTTAAACAAAAGACAGGTTCTGAACCAACCATAATTAGGTAAAGAGAAATAAATGTAGAAATATGTTGATGACACCTATTAGTTTCAAGAAAAAAGAAGCCTGCAATTACTAGATCATAAAATAAGTTATAGAAAGAATAATAATAAATTACCCTGGGAACTATCTGCATCATTAAGTATTTGAATGTACTAAATCGGTGGCTCCCTCTTTGTTTATCAATCTCTTGACAATGTGTGTATAAGTTAATCATCAGAAAAAATGAGTTATTTCAGAAGTATAAGCTAGCTTCCAAATTATTAAAATAATGTAAAAGGAAAATGTAAAAATTATTTTTTCCTCAAAAATATTATATCGGACACATAGAAGTTCACATTAATTCATTTCAAACAGCATATATTTGAATAACCACTGTATAAAACAAGCAAAGCATTGAGATAAATCCAGTTTTAAAGCTCTAAGATTAGTCTAATTTGTGATTTTCCTCTTTAACACGCATACTATAGCTATCATCTTTCTGTGCAATGTGCATTGATTTCCACGTAATGTTATGTTGGCTTACTTCCTTGCCTACAAAAACTTACCAGAAGTTACCATTTGTGACAATATTGCCATGAATCTTTCTTCATTTCATTTTTAATTTGTATAGAATATTAATTTTTTATTTTTATACCTTATAAAATTCAAATGTTTAATTTTCATTATATTTAATTTGTTCACTATAGCATATTTGACTGCTGTTATCCAATATTGTATTTGTTTAGTCAATTTGAGACAAAATGCTATATTTATTCTATTTTGTTCTGTATAAAAATGTTGGCAGAGTAAGAATCCTGACATTTTAAGGTAGGAATAATCAATTAAACAAATGATACCCTACATTATGTACAGGAGGGGGAAAAAAGATGTCAAGAAAGAAAGTTTATAAATAAATTCAAGATGGTATTATGCATATAAATAGTTGACAAAGTTACTATTTAGATAGTACTGTATTGAAAGAAACAAAGTAAATTTTGGCCCAAATTACAAGCAGAAACTATAATCATTCTTAGGCTAAGATGAAGCGTTAATGCTAATGGAATGTTAATCTTTAATGCCATTGTAGTATACATAGTAATACATATATATGTTTATCTCTGTATTAATACAGGGTATACATATATAGTACTTATATGTGTTTACCTATCAATATAAGTAGAATTAATATTGAGACTGTGACAATGGCCAAAGCAAGATTGTGACAGGACGTGCAATTCTAGAAGAGCAAACTGAATGACTAGTCTCTTCTAGGTTCCTTGAAAGTTAAAGGTATCCTGCAAAATTGTGTGTAATGTTGCACCTTCCCTGAAGAATTCTACCTGAAAGTGATGGAAAGGATGCTGCAAATCTAGTCATGGGAACAGTAGGCAGTTAAAATTGTCTAGTTTTAGAGATTTCTCTGAATCTTGATTTTACGTCAGGTAGACAATTATATAATGCACGGTTCCAGGAAGTAAACTCATGGTTTTCTCCAAATGCCAGAAAGAATGAATGGGAAAGCCCTACCCTAACCCCAATTAATCAGGATGAACTTTAGTCATAACATAACATACATTACTTTAAATTCAGCTACCACTCTCCATTTCTTAAAATGGAGACCAGTAGACTTGGATCTTCAGTCCTTCTGGTCATAGCATAGGGGCTCTGCTCTGTTTCCTGCCCAGGAGAAGTTCAACTTGAGTTTAAGAGTGCCTATGGGGGCTGGCCCCGTGGCTGAGTGGTTAAGTTCACGCGTTCTGCTGCAGGCGGCCCAGTGTTTCGTTGGTTCGAATACTGGGCACGGACATGGCACTGCTCATCAAGCCACTCTGAGGCAGCGTCCCACATGCCACAACTAGAAGGACCCACAGCAAAGAATATACAACTATGTACCAGAGGGCTTTGGGGAGAAAAAGGAAAAAAAATAAAATCTTAAAAAAAAAAAAAGAGTGCCTATGACATAATATTTTAAAATATTTTTACCTGCCGTAACTATGTTTGGGACAAAGAGGCTAGTTAAAATGTGAATTAATGGTGCCTTCTAGAATTGGAAATTATCTACTTATTGCTATTTTTCGAGTTGGAAGTCATTTTTAAAATTAAGGAATTACACAATAACATCTCTAATACATCCTCCAGATATAAAATTATATGATTATGTGTGTCAATGGTAAAATAGTTTTGAAATTCTTTTCTCGTATTTGTGTAGAACACATTTTTCTACTGATTTTTTTTACCACATGAAAATAATTTTGATACAACATGACCTCTCTCTACAAACGAAGAGTTTACCATTATTAACATGTAACATCTTACTTTAAAAGTTATTAATTATAAAATATAAACTTTTTCACACACACGTAAATACACATATTTAGATTTCAGCCAGCATCTCTCAGAATCTAGACATGTATTTCTATAACAGCTGTTTAGACCTTTATTCTTTGAACTATACAAGTCAAAGCTGTCTTTAAAAGTCTTTGAATTGACTGGAAAATTTCAAAATAATAATTTCCTCTGAAGATTGGATACTGATTTTGAATATACTTCATCTACAATGAAATATGACAATCCAGTTTCCACGCAACAATGAATGACGAACAAAAATGCATATAAGAATTAATTTACTGAAAATTAGGAGCATTTATGAGGAAGGGTTTACATTGAAGCCAAGAAATCCTCTTCAAATATGTTCGAACAATTTACTCTATCCCAAGTTATGTCCCTGGCTTCTCACATGCACTCTCTTATCAGGATCACCCCAAAGTTGTCCTCTTCATCCATCATGGTGAATTACTGTAGCTTCTGCTGGCCCTGTTTTCTCATAATTTCACTTTCTACTCCGGGAAGTTTCTAAAAGTATTTCCTCAAACTATAATAGCAATTCTCATACCAATTCTTGACATATTAATGTTTTTCTCATTATATATAGGAAGAATAGAAGATAAATACCTGTTACAATCACTTCTTGTCAAGATTCTACCCATTCTTATGTCCTGAAGCAATTTGTACCTTGTCTATGAAGGAAACCCTGAGAATCTCAGTTGGAATGCTGTTTTCTTATTTTTTAACTTCAACAAATCTTTGCATCATCACGTGTCCCTATGTTTTATTAAAGTCATTTGTATTTACTTTCCCCCCACAATGTCATGAATGCAATGAGGATTAAAGCTATAATTTCTACCTCCTCTTTGATCCTCCATCTCCCGTATTTTAATTATTGTAAGCACACAAACGTGTTCTGAGAAAATAAATTATGTATCAGTGTTTAAAATGTAGGAAAATAGGAGATTTTGTGTTAAGAAGCAATGGCATTTTTGCAGTGCAACCTATGGCAAGTTAAAGAAGTTGAGAATTGGACCAAACTTTGGAATTTCAATTCTTCCTGTAAGAGAAAAGACAGAAAATAAATTTCTATTAAATTTTGATCTTTTCTAAATTAAAATTGTCACCAACAGCCCTAAATCATTTATGTCAATGAAGGATTTGGGAAAATACTTTTAGAGACCCAAGAGTATCTTGAATCTTTAATTGTGCTGAATGCAGTGAACTAAAAATAACAGGCTTTTAAGACATTTTCTATCTGCAACATCCTTAGTATTCAGCAACTGTCATGTCAGGAAGAGACTAAAAGAAGATTTAGCAGTCATTCATTATTTTATACAAACATTTATCATACTATTGTTTATATGAATTTCTTTAATCAATAACATATGGTTCTAAAAACATTTTGGTGGACATTCATGTTAGATGATTTTCAAAAGCTGCAAAACATACAATTCAATAAATCTAGCTACTAGCATTCAAAGCCAAATAGAAAAGCAAGGAAAAAAGTAGAACAGAAATAGCTGAAAAGTGTTTGAGTGTAAATAATATAAAGTATCCTATTTTACAGCTCCTGCAATTAAACTAAAATTTCTTTAGGGATTTAGGTTTTTCCATCATTAAATTTGCAAAATGCATTCCTCTCCAATTTCATTTATAAAAACCGATACTTAAAGTGCTTGTTCCTCCTCAATAATAGGTATTATTTGTTTGTGCTACATTGATCTTTGCATTTAAAAAAAGCACCAACGCTGTTTGTTTGTATGAATGTGCTTCAAGGACCGCTGATTCCCTTTATACACCTCATAAACGCCAAACCTTCATTTGCTACCCGAGGTGATGCTTTTATGCAGTGTCACTTCCCTTCATCCCATGGGGTGACTGATGCCTTTACTCCACATGAGTCACCCATTTACAGTTACTGTTATCTAAGACAGTCGGTCCACTGTTGCTTCTCCACATTCCATTGCTGTGTCATGTTGTGTGAAGTTCTGCCTCAGTGAGCGCTTGCAGCATCTCTCTGGCTTGCTGTGCGCTGGTAGTTTTCCCTCCTTACCTCACCATATCTCAGCTGTCATCCTGCTGTCGTCTGTCTTCTGCGGATGTTTTCCCCAGTAGTGCTGGGGAAATATGCATTGCCTCATTGCTTAGGATTTGGCTGGGATCCAGGAACTTGAATTTGGCAATCCTTGTGAATGAAGACTTTTGCCAGTTCGCTTACTCACTGTTAATACATTGAAAATTTACATGCAAGACAGAGATAAATTTTATGCATGACTACATAAATGACTGCAAAGAAGTTTAGTAAATTTACTAAGATTTCAATGTTAATTTAGGTCTAGTAGAAAAACAAATAAGGAGTCTATATTGCTCAGAGTTCCCCAGAGAAATAGAACCAATAGGATATATTGGATGCCAGGATATATATGCATGTATATATACATATAATTTTTTATAAGGAGTTGGCTCACATGAGTATGGAGGCTAGCAAGCCCAAATTTGTAGTGTGGGCCAGCATGTCTGAGACTCAGCAAAACAGATGTTGCAAACAAAGTCTGAAGGTGGTTTGCTGGAGAATTCCCTGTTGTTCAGGGAGGCTAGCCTTTGTGTTCAGCCCTTCAACTGATTGGTTGAGGCCCACTCACTTATGGAAAACAGTCTGCTTTACTCAGAATGAACAAAGTTAAATGTTAATCTCATCCAAAAATACTCTCCAAGTTAACACATAACATTAACCATCATAGAGTTATATTATAGTACATTGATTTAATTTTAAAGAAATTCTCTCACTTCAAATGAACCATTTTGACCGTATATTTAATCTAATTTGCTGTTTCCAGCCTGGTTATCTATATTGCTTTCAATCCCAAAATTACCATAAATAACTGATCTGGCTTGATTTACACAATACCATATTGTCAACATTTATAAGTGACATAATTGTGAGGTTAGCAAACATAGCATTAAGATGTCCTTTTAAATAAATATTTCTTTTTTTCTGCTTTTCTTTTTTTTTAAAGATCGTCCTTGAGCTAAGATCTTTTGTTGATCTTGTTTTTTTTCTTCTTCTCCCCAAAGTCCCCCAGCACATAGTTGTATATTCTAGTTGTAGGTTCTTCTAGTTCTGCTATGTGGGATGCTGCCTCAGGGTGGCTTGATGAGTGATGCCAGGTCCACACCCACGATCCGAACTAGTGAAACCCTGGGCCGCTAAAGTGGAGTGCACAAACTTAACCACTCAGCCACAGGGCCGGCCCTTCTGCTTTGATTTTAACTGAAGAAACAAGAAATCAAAGAATTGCATTAGGATTAATATATATTTAAATAAAATTTGGTGATTTAATAAGTATTAAATAGAGGTGTGATTAAAGAAAATAAAATGAACACGTTATTAGCAGGCTTCTATCTAACTTAGGTCTATATTAAAACTCATGTATTATTAAGAAAATGACCCTCCCCCCAAAAAATAAAAATTTTGAAATGACACAGAGTTCGGCTGAAATTGAATGCATGAATGACGTTGTTGTTTGTAGGAAGGACTATTGCATTCTTAGGGAGCCCATGTTCTAGGAATGGAGTAGATTCTGACAAACATAGAAACAGGAACGGAAAGTTCCAAGAGATAAGAACAATAAGGAGAAACTGAAAATAGATGGACATAAAGATTATGTGTCTTTACAAATTCAAAAATATTTGCTCAGCACTTAGAATGTGAAATACATTTTCAGAGATACAGAAAAAAACACTCAGATCCTCGAAAGTAAGAAACATAAACACATGTATCAAATATTATAAAATAGAAATGTAATTAAAATATGTTGGGGATATAAAGAAAAAACGGGGCTGGCCCAGTGATGTAGTGGTTAAGTTTGCACACTCTGCTTTGCCTGGGGTTCTCAGGTTCAAATCCTGGGCATGGACCTATGCACCACACATCAAGCCATGCTGTGGCAGCATCCAACATACAAAATAGAGGAAGATTATCACAGATATTAGCTCAGGGCCCAATCTTCCTCACCAAAAAAGAAAGAAAGAAAGAAAGAAAAAGAATGGTAGTATATTTTAAACATATACTTCAATAATTTTGATAGTTTATTATACAGTGACCTTGGGGAGGGCAATTCCATTAGACTATTTCTTGCTTTTAATATACCTTTACAATTCAGTCATATAGTCTGCCTAAATAATAAATGTATTCAATTAGAGATTACATGTGGTCTTACACACGTACACACAAACCTCATGTTAGAATTCAGGTAGAGAATCTTGCATTTAAGACAGGAAATTCTACTGTGCTTGATTTGACTCATGGAAACCAAAAGCTGAGTTAATGAAAGCATTGCTATTTGCCGTATAGATGTTCCAAAGGACACATGGAACTTCAAGAGGGACTTATTTCTTATTTCATAAGAAAAGAGAGAAATCTGCACAACATACTGAAAAGTCAGTTGTGCAAGAGGGAGAAAGTGTCTTACACTTAGCACAATTGTCTTTGATTTTCTAGTTTGGACATTAATTTGATACCAAGGTTAAAAGTTTCTTTTCCTCTCCCAGCTAGTGAGGTGTGTGAATTCTGTGCCTCCACACAGTCAGGGCCTTCTAAAGCAATTTACGTATAGAAGTGATCATTCATTCATTCAACATATTATTTATAGATATGTCAGAAGTTCTGTTCAAAGCAGAGGAGGCCATGATAGTAACTCTTCACAGATCCTGCAGGACTTGAGAAGAGGCACACAGAGATCACCTTTTTAATTGGTAGGCAGAGCTTGCCCTTTCTTGGATCACGTTAACCTTAACCAACACACCAAGGTTCTGGACTCAGCCAGAATGAGAAATTCTGGCAACCATATGCTTTGCTTCTTTCCGCTCAATAAATACTTCCTGAAGAACAGCAATTTTCCAATTAAAACACAGAGGGGAAGTGGATTTGAAATGCCGCTATGTAGCATTTTATAAATTAGAACGTGCAATTCTTTGCATCATGTTTCTGCTTAGATCACTCTGCTGCACTGTTCATAATAACATAAATTCTATTGCTTTTGAATGCACAAAATATTAAAATGTATGATCTGATACTTAAAAAGTCATTCTATTTTGTAATTAAATCAGTTTATCTTGGTATCATTCAACTGAAGTAGTTACTAGAAATGTAGACATTGCCCTGATAAATTTTATAAATCTATATCTCTCATAAAAGGTGTACATACATACATATACATATGTATATACATAGATATTTTTTCTCCATTTTTACTTTAACAGAACTTGAATCAAACTGAAATTCTGTATTTTTTTCAGTTAAATATGCATACCGTCATCTAATTTACACAATGCACTCTTATAGATTTTTCTCTCCTAAAGGGTTTTGGTGATATATTCTGTTAATCTATTGCTAAGCATACAGCCCTAAAAAATAAGGAAGGTCAGTGAAAAAAATCTGTAGTCCATTTTGATTGACAACTCACACACAGTTCATTATATAATGTAATCCTAAATAATGTATAGTTCTATTTTATGGTATTTTCACTTATTTCATTTTTGTGCACATTTTATCTTTAAAAGGATATTTTCAACCTTTTAATTGCATTCTCTATTTTTATTGTATCATATGGAATGTGGCTCCATTTTATATTTTAAGGGTTAAACCATTTTGTTTTCTTTGAGTCTGTCAAGTAATGATGCTACTTTTATGACTTACTTATGACTATAAATGATATATTCAATTGCTGTATCTTCCTCCTTTTCTTTCTCTAGAAAGTTTGCATTGAGATTACATTTAGTTTTCACTGATCTATGAAAAAGTGTATGTAGCTAGTATTAAAATAAATGTATTACATTAAAGTTTCAGTTAAATATTGGAGTTATAAAAATATTTATTATTATATAGAATTTTGCTGAATGGTGGGGTATGGTAAAATTTGACAAATTACAGAATGTTAATCAAAAATAAATATTTGATATTTTTAAACGTTAAAATTTTTAGAATATATACCCCTTTACTCTTATAAGTCCCATTGTACATTCACTTTATTAATTGCTTTTAATAAGTAATGTGCTCATTTTTCTGATATTTGTATAGCTTAGGGAAGATCTCTAGAAGCAACAATGACTGTTCATTACTGCTATTGAGAAAGATAAGAACCCAAGGTCTGAGAAAATGCATGCTACAAAGTCTCTATAGAACCAATAAATGCATGAAAATAACCTGTAAATAACATATTATCTTGGTAGCAAACTGACATCTGGATTCAGGTGCAGAATGAGGGCCTCCTGCTTCTCCACATTAGTGCACTAAATTAGAAATCAACTACTTCATTGTGGAATCGACTGCTGTTTCCAAACAAAAAATTCCAGCATCCAGTATCAGGGTTGCTAAGTGCCTGATTACACTAAGACAATGACTGGCTGCCAAAGCTCTCTTCAGTCTAGCTTTAACACCACAGCCAAGAGACATTTGGTATGCAGAGCAGAACGTAGTCCAACACGGGTAATTGAAAGATTTAAATTAGGTTGTTTCTGTGCAATCCTCTTTTCTTACCATCCCGTCCTTACACTTTCCCTGGCCGTGGAGAGGGTCTGTTTGGATCTATATGATTTTTATGGAAAAATATATAAAGATCCACTAAAACAACCAATTCTATATCTCTATACTTGTTCTATCTTTATCAGCCCTGAAGTGCTTTTAAGATTTGTGCATATTCAGTTTTATCTAACCTAATTTCTATAACCTCTAGACATCCCTTATTGTAATTAAGGGGCTAACAATCACTTCCCAAAAATTATATTTGATATTTCCAGTGCAAATTTTCCCAAACGCAGTTTCTCAACCAGGACTCCATAGACAATAACACAGTCCTCACCTGTACAAGGCCTTGGTGTTAGTTATCACCACTGGCTCCCTGAAAATAGAGAAGTTAAGGGATGACTTGGGAAAAGCGGGAAAATGAAGGTTCTTCACTTCCACGGATATCTGACATACCTGTAATGTTTGATTACTGACCAAAATCGTCCCTCGATCATTCCCTAACATACTTAGAGCTCTGTTTCCTCAAACCTTTTTCTTCCCATTATTGTTCCACTTTGAATTCCATACTTAGCCAATGTAATAACCACAAAAATGCTTTAGACTCTCACATTTATATCTATTTACATGATCAGTCCAGACTTGAGTCTTTTATTTATATATCCAACTTCCTGCTGTCATGTCTATCTAGAAAGTTGTTGTTATTGTTCCAATTAAACTGGTGCTATAGAGTTCTATTCTGAGAATGGCATTACCATATACCTTATTTCCCAAGGTGGGAATTTATTATCTCTCTCTGCCTCCTTCCTCTTCCTGCAATATTTTTCATGCATTCAGACCCCAAGCATATCTTGCATTCTAATTGCTTTGTCTTTCTCCTGTATTGTCCCATTAAAGACATATGGGATGCTTTCTTGTCAGTTCCTTAAATAACTACCCATCAACTATAAAAGAAAGATAAAGCTCCTCTCAGAAGACATTGAGGACCCTCTGTGATTTGTGCCCTGTCCATATTGCAAAATTCATCTTTTATCTCCCGCTGACACTTCATGAACCAGCACACTAGATTCCTTGTTTCCAAGACAAACTCATGATTTACTGCAACATTCATTCATTTATATATTGTTTCAGAAAGTACTAATTACCCCCTCTACTGAGCTTCACTGAGCCTTTGCTTACTCTCTCTCTTTTTCTCAGAAGATACATCCCCCCTACTCCAGCTGGCTAATTCCTATCATTATTTAATTCTTTTCAAGTGTTGGGATGGTTATTTTGTGTCAACTTGAATGGCCCAAGTGTTGCCTGGGTTAAACATTATTTCTGAATGTCTCTGTCAGGGTGTTTCCGGATAAGATTAGCATTTGAATTAGTAGCTTCAGTAAAGTAGATGTCTTCCCCAGTGTGAGTGGGCATCATGCAATCCATCAAAGGCCTGAACAGACCAAAAGGTGAGGGAAGGAGGAATTTGCCCCCCTTGCTTTCTGCCTGCCTACTTGAGCTGGGACATTGGTCTTCTCCTGTCCTTGCACTGGGATTTGCACTGTTGGCTCTCCTGGACCTCAAGTCTTCAGACTTGAACTGGAATGACACCAATGGCTTTCCTGGGTCTCTGGTTTGAAGACAGCAGATTATGGGATGTATCAGCAACCTAATCACAAGAGCCAATTCCTCGTCATAAATCTCTTCCTCTATGTGTATCCTATTGATTCAGTTTCTCTGGAGAACTCTGACTAATACAACCATCACATCATTCAGAAAGTTAGCCACGACCACCTCACAAGTTTCAACTTTCTTGCACTTTGACTTTCTTACAAATCTACAGTCTCTAGCTCTGTAACTAAGACTCGAACTCTCTGACAACCCGGCAATGTGCCTCTGTCTTGGTCGTAGGAGGAACCAGATGCAACCACTTATCCTTTACCTTGCAAGAGGTATCTTGACATGCTCCGCACTTAAATAAAAATAATGATTAAATTCTTTATGAAATTCAGTTAAGTTTTGTAAAACTTTCAAATACATACATTTATATGTCTGGAAAATAATTCAAACTGCACATGTCACATTGGAGTGAAAAATTTATAATCTGAACTTTTTAAAAAAGCTCATGAATTGAAAATTTTCAGTTGTAAATTGAAAAAGAAAACACTACACTTTTAAATGAAGCCAACTTGACATTATTGGACAGAAATTATGACATAAACAAGAATAAAACAATGTACCTGTATCTTTGGGGTACATTATCTTCATTTTGAAGAGCCTCAGAAGTAGTTTTTCAAAGCTGACGTGAGAGAAGAGAGAAATAGGGTTAAGAGTGATATAAATGGGTTGGGAATTTATAATGTGGATGTGACATTCAGTTCCAGAATTTCTGTTAAATCACTCGTCTTGCTTTTTGTTTTTAAGAATTTATTTGAATTCAGTACCTCAGAGGTATTCGGCTTTTAAATTCATGTTTGCAGAAAATATTTTGTCAATATTTTTTAACATTTTGCTATTTCTGCCTTATCTTAGGACCTATCTAAAATATGCATGTAGGACAATTTCTACTCCCCGTCTGATCATTTATAAGCTAAAACTTCTTATGCTAACATTTCCCACGGTGGCAATGACTACAAAATTTGGAGTCATGCCCAATTGAGTTTCAGTCCTTGCTGTGTCACTCACTAATTGTGTGATTATTTGCAAGATTTTAACTTCTCTAGTCCCCAGTTACTTCATTTGAAAAGCAGAGGCAATGACAATACCTACCTCAGCTATTATGAGTATTAAATGAAACAACAGGCACCTGGAAGAAATTACGTGCCCAGTGCATCTTCTATTTATTATTAATGTCGTGTGTCTCCTCCAACATCTGTAATATTGCCTCAAATATCCTCTTTTCAAAATTAAAAGTTTGGATACCTTTTTTTGTTTTCTTAATTTTTAAATGATTGGGGATTAAACTTGATTTAGATACACATTGAGGATTGATATTCACAAAGAATGTATCTAAATATATGTCACTTAATGGTACACATAGTATTACTGCACCATCCAGACAAGTCTATTCTTTCGGAATACACATAAATAAAGAAGGAAATATAGCCTCTGTTTTAGCAGAATGTCTTATTTTGTGTATGTGCAGGTTTTAACATACACAAAATATTATTCAGCCTTATTTTGATGTCTAAATATTGCATTAAAACATACATGGAGTAATAAATCATAAAATCCTACACAATAGCAATACTAATATAATTTGATATAATATCAATATAAAAAAATAGCTTGCTACTAATTTAGGGCAGTGACAGGGACATGCCCACAGGAAAAGTGACAAGAATGAAATGGTGTACAGTTTTTTGAAAAGTCAGAAGAAATTATTCATTATTCAGAAGTGAGAACATTGATCATGTACAAGTTTAAGCCATCAAACAATTTTTGCATTTAATTTATCCAATGTTTGTCTTCAAATGTTTGTATTTTAATATAAATTGATCCTTTCTAGCTAAGTTAGCCTTTCTCCCACCTTTCCTAATGAACATTGAATGGCAACATCAGCTTAATTAGAGTTGAGTTTAATCACAATTCTATGATACTCAGTTTATTCTTCCATCATATTTTTCAAATATTTAAATATATATTCTGAATAATACTTTAAAACTTTATAAACCTAATCCCCATTTTCTAAAGAATAAAATATTTGTCTTAATGTCTAATACAACAAAGAGTGCAAAGAATACATTTTGTAAACTTCAATCTTTCATTGAGCATTAATTGGACACATAATATTCCTGATCCCATACCAATGATGGAAATACACCTTTGAGAAACACAGATGTCGTTTCTATCAACGTGGACCTTATATATTTGCATGCCTCGAGGTATTAAATGAACAGCTCCAGGGAATAATTTTGTCCAGTCTCATTAGCTCCTTTCAAACACTCTATATTTTAAAAATAACGTATGGTAATTCTTAATTAATATAATAGGTATAAATAAATAACTATGAATATATACAAAGGAAATGTGAGTCACAGGAATAAATTATGACTAGGATATATACCTTTGGTTGAGTACTATAAGTCAGCTCCATGCAGCATAGCAAGATATTGCCCAAAATATATTTTACAAAAATTTACAAATGACTACAATATTTGGGAATTTAAGGTATTTTGACACATTAGTGATGAAGCTTCTTTTTACATAAGCATATTATACACATATGAAATATATATGTGTATGTATATATACTTGAATGGCATAGTTCCAATCTGAGTCCAAAGGCCTGAGAACAGATGGTGTAAGTTCCAGTTCGTGAAGAAGGAGCTGAGAACCAGGAAAACTGATGGCTGGAGTCCCAGCCCAAATCCAATCTGCAGGCAGGTGAAGAGAGATATCCCAGCTTAAGACAGTCAGGCAGAGAGAGAATTCTTTCTTATTTATCCTTTTATTCTGTTCAGGTGTTTAATGAATTGGATAAGGCCCACCCACATTGGGAAGGGCAATCTGCTTTCTCCAGTCTACCAATTCTCATCCAGAAACGCCATCACAGACACACCTAGAAATAATGCTTAACTGACTATCTGAGCACCCCATGGCCCAGTCAAATTAATACATAATATTAATCATCACAGTACTGTGGAAGAGAGAAGCAGCAACATGATTGAGTGCATGCACTGGAGTCACATTATTTGGATTGATGTAGTGGATCTCGAACTATGCAGTTATATGACTCTAGTCAAGTTCATTAACCTCTAGAGTTTAAAAAAGAAGGGGTTTACAATTAACTATTCTTATACTTGGTGATTAAAACTAACATATTTGGTGACAAATAAAATAACAAAACTAATGAATTTAAAATTTAGAAATAGCTTTCATCATTAAAACGGTGTAATTTATGTACACCTCCGGTCATGAGGTTGTAATAAGTACCAGACTAGTCCTCTTATCAGACAACTAAATAACTGGGGGAAAACCACTAAATAGATGGTTTTATATGGTGGACAGCAGACAGTTCAGGACCATGATCTGTAAGGTAAGGGTGCTACATGAGATGAGCTCCATGGTTACCCTGACTCTGACTAGAGGCATTTTCTATACCACAGCACTTGTGTGAGGACAGTTGGGGCATACAGAAAATGTCAGCTTTGTTAAGCTGAGATCAGAGTTCGCAGTTACCAAGATGTCTAAACATTGGAGGACAAAGTACTGGAGAGGAGGCAGCTAAGCAGGCAAAAAGTTCCTAAAGTAAGCAACAGACTTCTCTTGAGTTTTAAGGTGTACCTCATCCATGCCTACTCTTTGCATGAGTAAAGAAAAAGAACAATTATTGGGAAAAAGCAACCACTGCCACAAGGACAAGAATCCAGGGCCATGAGATGAGTATCCTTAGAACTCATAAAAGATTAGAAGACAATTGTGTTCAAAACAATCAGAATGCAAGGGCACCTTGAACACCCCAGCAATCAGCAGGGAACGCAGAATTCAGTAGAGATCACAGATAGCTCTCACTATAGTGTTAGGGCTAAACTAGACCAAAAAAAAACAAATTACACACAAATAAATGCTACATACCCAACAAAATCTAAAATAATCCTCAAAAAGATCAAACTAATTTTCAGGTCAATTGATCTCCTGCCATCATAAAACTCAGCACTCCGGTCATTCAACAGCATACTATCCACAATGTTTGGTGTACAATCCAAAATTACTAGACATGCAAAGAAGCAAGAACATGTGATCCATAAAAAGGAAAAATTTTCTCAATAGAAACAGATCCAGAAATCACTGAAAAAATTGAAATAGCAAGCAATGATTTTAAAGTAGTTATTACAAAAACATTCAAATATTTTGACGAAAAGATGAACATAGAGACAAATAAGGAATTTCAGCAGTAAATGGTATCTATAAAAAGTAATCAAATGGCAATTAAAAAACTAAAAGATGAAATGTTAAATGAAAAATTCATCAGATGGGATAAATAGCCTATTAGATAATGTATGAAAGTGAACTTGGTGGCAGAGAAATAGAAATCATGCTAAATAAAGCACAGTGTGAGAAAACTGTGGAAATGAATGAACTAAAGCTCATTGACTTATGGGAAAATATCAAGTGTTATAACATGCATATAATTTTAGCCACAGAATGGTAAGTGGGAAGAACAAGTTTTCAAAAATTCACTGAAAATGTTCCAATTTTTTGACAATTATAAACACACATATTCAAGAAAGTCAACAAAACTCCAAGTAGGATAAACATGAAATCATTCAGTATAAAATCATAATCAAAAGGCTGACAACCAATGATAAAGATCACATCTTAAAAGCAGAGGAATGAAAATATAGATCATCAACCATTTAGAATGACAATAAAATACCTTGTCACACAAAACTATATAAACCTGAAGGTACTGAAATGATAACCATAAGGAGCTGATGAAAAACAAAACAAAAGGAAGCAAACACAACAAAACAAAACTAATTAACCTAGAATTCTATTTCAAGTAAAAAATTCTTCATATTGAAAGCAAAGTATGTACATTTTAAGACAAAAAAAACTGAAAGAATATATTGTTGGCAGACCTGCACAATAAAAACATTGAAGACGATTCTTCAGATGGAAGTAAAAGGATTTCAGACAAAATTTGGTTTGACACAGGGGCCAGCCCAGTAGTGCAGTGGTTAAGTTTGCATGTTCTGCTTCGGTAGCCCAAGGTTCACTGGTTCACATCCCAGGTGTGGACCTACACTCTGCTTATCAAGCCATGCTGTGGCAGGCGTCCCACATGTAAAATAGAGGGAGATGGGCATAGATGTTAGCTCAGGTCCAATCTTCCTCAGCAAAAAGAGGAGGATCTGCCACAGATGTTAGCTCAGGGCTAATCTTACTCAAAGAAAGAAAAAATTTGGTTCTACACAAAGAAATGGAAAACAATAGAAATGATAAATATCTGAAAAGTATATAAATACTGTGTCCAGTTTCTTTAGTTTTTGGAAATAATGAAATGTGTAAACCAAACATTATAACAGTATATTGCCAAGTTTAAAATATACATAAAAGTAAAATGTATATTTTTAAATATATGATATAAGAAATAATAAATAAAAGGAACAGGAAGAAACTTTTGGAGGTCATGGATATATTTATACAGATTATGGTGATGGTTTCATGGATGTATACTTATTTCCAAACTCATCAAGTGGTATACATTAAATATGTACAGCTTTTTCAGGTCAGTCATGACTCCATATAATGCTTTTTTTAAATTTAAAATGTATGATGATATTAGCACAAACGATAGGAGACGGAAAAATAAAATTTTAAGATTTTTACAATAAATATAACATGGAATAATATTATTTGAAGACTTTGATAAGTTAATGCATATTGTAAACACTAGAGAAATCACCAAAAATTTAAAACCAAAACTTATAATTAACAAGTTAATACAGGAAATAGAAAATACTAAAACTACTCAAACTATCAAAAACTGTGCAGGAAAAGGGGAAAAAGTCACCAAGAACAGATGGGACAGAAAGAAAACAAATGGCATGATTAAACTTAAATATAACCATATTAATAATTACATTAAATTTAATTCAGCAATACACTATGATTAAAAGATAGAAATTTCAGCGTCAGCCCTGGTGGCCTGATGCTTAAGTTCAGCACTCTCCGTTTCAGCAGCGAAGGTTCAGTTCCCGGGAGCAAACTGATACCACTTGTCTGTCAGTGGCCGTGCTGTTGAAGTGGTTCACATGCAAAAAGAGGAAGATTGGCAACAGATGTTAGCTCAGGGTCAAATCTTCCTCAGCAAAACAAAACAAAACAAAAAGTTAGAAATTTCAGACTGCATTTAAAAAGAAACAAGACTCAAAAATGTATTGTTTACAATAGAGGAAGATGAAACACAAGAAAGATAGAGTGACTATCTTACTATGTAACAAGGAAAATTTACCCTGCATTCATCCAAAACTACTTTATCATTAATGGTTAAGGAAATGAAAATTGAAACCACAATGAGATACCACTACACAATGGTAAAATTTTTAGAAATATGACAAGGAATATTGATGAGGATATAGAGGAAATGGAAATATTTAATTACTAATAGGAATGCAATATAGTACAACCACTTTAGATATTATTCTAGCATTCTTTGTCTCATAAAGTTACACTCACTCTGTGCCCCAGAAATTCCATGTCTAGGTTGTTTCCCAAGATCAATTAAAGTGTTTGCATGCACACACACACACACACAAATTTTCAAAGAGGCTTTATTCATAATAGCTCCAAATTGGAAACAACCCAAATGTCCAACAGCATGAGAAGGCATAGGCAAATTTTGGTCCAGTTGTATAAAGGAGTGCTATTTAGCAATGAAAGTATGAACTGGGGATGTATGCAACAACATAGATTAGCTTCAAAAAAATATATTTTGAATAAAAGAAGCCAGACACAAGTACACTCAATGATTCATTTTTGTGATGCTCCAGAAAAGGCACATCCAGTCAGTATGAAAAATATCAGAACTATGGTGGGAAAGAGCAGGGTCCGAGGGGATGATGATTGGGAATGTGCACAAGGTATGTTTGTGAGTGACAGAAATATTCTACATCTTGATCGGGGCATAATTACATGTTGGTATGCGTTTGTAAATGCATATTGCGATTTCCAGAACAAAGATCTGTGTGTGACACTGCATACAAATGATACCTCAATAAAAATAAATCATTTTAGGGGCTGGCCCGGTGGCGCAGCAGTTAAGTGCACACGTCCCACTTCTCTGCTGCCCAGGGTTCGCTAGTTCGGATCCCAGGTATGGACGTGGCACCACTTGGCCCACCATGCTCTGGTAGGTGTCCCACCTATAAAGTAGAGGAAGATGGGCACAGATGTTAGCTAAGGGCCAATCTTCCTCAGCAAAAGGAGGAGGATTTGCAGTAGTTAGCTCAGGGGTAATCTTCCTCAAAAAAACAAAACAAACAAAAACTACATAAATCATTTTAATAAGAAATAACTGATTTTTTTGAAAATACAACTTAGATATTCTTATTCTTGCTTTATTTTTTTCCTTCTCCTCCCTTCTCCTCGCCCCCTAATCACTGGGAAATTAATACTATCTAGAAAGCATATTGAAATTCACAGAAACTTTAAGAATTACCTAGTTTATTTCAAGAGTAAATGAATAATATTCTTTATCACATGTACAAAAAGATTCCTGGAAGTGATAAGGTATAACCTCATTGCCCATTACATTTGCACAGCTCTGCTCTCCTTGAATAAGCTTTAGCTCCAAAGAGTCATTATTGTAGGAATAAAATTTGACATTGAGGTTTAAGACATTATTGTAATTTCCTGTATAAACACAGGGGCTAATAGTATTGTTAATACAAATTCACATTTACTCTGCTGGCCAGGGTACTGGCAATTTCCCTTAATTATAAAAAGTCTTTATGTTTAGAGCACAATGCACATAAGGACAAGGCAAAACGTTAGCAATCAACTCTTAAGTAGGAAGCCATGTGGGTACAATGCAGCTAGAGTTATTCTACGCTATTTCAAATCCCATAAAGGGACACTATCATCAAGAGGTTCAAAATAACTGGCTTCAAACATATAGTTAAAATTAATATGAAGTGTACTGCCTTTGGAACCTGGTGGGAGCTGTGTGAACCATTTTAGACAAATGCTCGGCCTAATCTCACACCAACCGTAAATCATGAACTTTCTTTTCAACTCTATTAAACTGTGGCTTGATTTCTAGTGAGTACTTCTAGCATTCTTATAATTAAAATTGTAAAGAAATGGCAAGCTATTCTTAAGAAGATAAAAACATTTGTTGAGTTTGTCAATAATCTGTTTTCCACACCAATCTCTCTTCCGTGGTGGTCTGACACTTAAAATAAAACTTGTGGTTAACAATGCTCCTCCTCCTAAGACAATAGCTGGTCCTTCTTTGTTCATTGGAACAAGTTGTTTTCCCAGATTTAAAGTTTAAAGAGTTGAACTTAATATTCTGTGTACAAATTACACATATTATTTCTTAAATTATTAACCAAATATTTTACATATAAAGAAAGCTAAAATAAGATTTCCATGAAAGTATATCAGTATAGGCATAATACAGTATGTGAGGATATTATATGATACAAAATTTTAAGAAGAAAAACTTATGACTGAGAGAATAGTATACAGAAAGGAGATATTTTAAATGTATATTTAGTTACTTAAAAATATACAAAGAGAAAATTGAATTAAGAATATAATCATCATTTTATGTTTATTTTTCTAAAATTTTGGGTCATTGTATTGGTTTTCCAGGTCTTCTGTAACAAAGTACTGCAAACTTGGTGGCTTCTAACAACAGAAATGTATTCTATCATAGCTATAAGACTAGAAATGCAAAACCAATGTACCAGCAAAAGTCATATTCTGAATTCAAGGTATAATATTTTCCATGCTTCTCTCCCAGCTTCTGGTGGTTAACAGCAATCTTTGGGGTTCATTGGCTTGGTGTTTTATTCCAGTTTCTGCCTCCATCTTCACATGGCCATCTTCCATCTGTGTGTGTGTGTACCTGTGTCCAAATTTCCCTCTTTTTATAAGGACACCAGTCCTAAGAGATTTAGGGCCCACTCTAATCCACTATGACCTCATCTTAACTTGATTAACATCTGCAGAGACCCTATTTCCAAATAAAGTCTCATTCACAGGTTTTAGTGGACATGAAATTTTAAGGGAAAATGTTCAACCTAGTACAATCAGAAACAATAAAAAGTATTTTTAATGTCCTCCCCCTTTAGAGAGTCACTCTAATTCAACAAAGTATACGAATTTATAATATCGTATTATTTACTCATTCATTTAATCGTTAATTCACAAATATTTATGGAACCCCAATGCACTGATAGTCACTGTATTAGCTCCTGGTATTTAAGAAAATAAAAGGCAAAAACAAAAATGAAGATAAATAAGAACAATACACAATTTATTGCTCTTTTAAGTTTTAAATAGATCATCTTTGGCTTTGAAAAATTTGATGCCAAATTGCTAAACATGAAATGTTAAATGACAATACTAATGTCACTTTTACGAAGAAGATGTCTTATGCAGGGTCCTCTCTCATTCTATTTGGGTCATTTAACTTCCAAATGTCAATTTCCTGAGTTCAGCCAGTGAAAAAAGAAACAACCAGAGCAATAACAATCCAATCTGAGAGATACCATGATTTGATGACTTTACGATGTTGTTTGGCTTGAAAAACAAGATTATCCAAATTCTTCCTTAAAACATAATACCCTACATGGACACCATCCCCAAGATATATGAAAAAATAAAAAATAAATGAATAAATAATATCAAAGTCTATTATCTGCTAAGTTTTCAATGTTAAAATCTAATAATGAAATATCTAGAGCTAATTAGGCTGATTTTCAGCCTATTTCTGTCCCATCGCACAATGATTCTCTAAATACGCTGTGGAAATCATTCTACTCAAATTATCTGCGATGGCTATTTAACACAGAGGTCTTTGGTCTAAGCTTATTGATTCAGAATCTTTGTTGATAAGTATCAGAATTTACATTTAAATTAGTTCTCTAACAGATTGTTACTTTTAAAGTTTAAGAACCATTGCTTAGCCCATAAACAGCATTACTAAGAAGGAAAAAAAGTCCTTCCAACAAGGAATGCTGTAGCATGGAAACACTAAAACAGGGCAGAGGGATTAAGAGAGAGCTATTGTAAGGGTGTTGGAACACCTGCTAATGATGGGAAGGAAAAATAGTTGAGGGGTGGGTGAGGAAAGTTGGCAAGGAAGACCATCTCGAATCTTTGTTGGTGAGATAAAATGTCCAAAAGACTTGGTGAAAGATTGCTGAAATGTTGATCTTACCTTTGGGCAAAACCCAGAGGCATACTTGGCACTGAGATTTTACTAGCACTCTAATTCAGTTTCTTGAAAGCTGACCAATTTTCCTCCTTAGAAGTGAAGTGACCTCACCCATCTCTGGAGAGTAAAAAGGACAGATCGTGAGCTTACTCTAGTGGCTGTGAACTTGTTCCACTACTTATGAAAATCTATTTGAAGAATTTAAATATTCCTCTAGAAATCCAAGGTCAAGAGAAGTCAAGGCAAAAATTCTCTATTCTTCCAGTGTTACCCAAACTTGTTTTACTAAGTGAAATTTCAGTGTTTATATTGAACAGCAAAAAGTCCCTCGCTTTCTCAGACCATGGAGCAAAGAGAAGAACGAATGAGACTCCAGCCAAGTTTATAAGTGGCAAAATAACTCAGTTGAGGGATTTTCAGATGAATAGACACACTCAGTGGTTCTCCATTGCCTGTAGGAATATATTCAAATCACTTGTCAAGATCTTTTTGATCTGGCCTCTACCTATTCTCTTAGCCATCTCTTAGTTCTCCCTATATGCACCTTATGATCTTAGCATACTAAGTTAGATCCATCTCCTAAGCACATGCTGTTTACATTGCCTAGAATTTCCCTTCTGTTTGCCTGTCTCATGAGTTACATCTTTTTAATGACTCCACTTTATTGTCAAGGCTTAAAAAATCTTTACTGTACAAATGAAAACTATGCATAGCCTTTTACTTACTCATATTTTACCTTTTCCATACCTCTGTTTTAACATTTACTTACTTATAGGAGTTATTAACGTATGTCCCTTCCCTGGAGGACTGATTGTTTCTAAAGGTAGCTGTACTTTCTTTATTTTGACTCTTGGCTCTATATCATAGTAGCTACTCACATTGTTGAACTTTGCCTGAACCCTGTGATCCTGGAAAAGAGCAAAAGTTAAAGAAATGCCCTCATCTCTGTGTTCTGGAAACAGCTTACTGCAAGCAACCATCCTTCACCATGAGATTTAGATAGACTCACTAATGCCCCTTTGTTTACTATGACAAGGCCAGACAGAGACCCTGCAGGTTCCCCTTGTTTGTCTCATACATGATTAGTTGAACTTCCTGTTCTCCCTGGTCAATCAGAACAAAATGCCTGTTAACAAAAGTTTGTGTAAGTTTCTTTCCCCAAGCCTCTGAAGTTTGACCCTCCATGAGCCTGGGTCAGCACACCGCCCTTCCTTAAGAGCCCCTCCTGCAATATACTGGCCTAAGAACAAAAGGCTCACTTATCTTCTTTCCACCTTTTCATGCCCCTTCACCACTTTTGCTTCTCTCTCTAAAAAAAAAAGGCCATTTTGCTCTTGGCCAGAGCATTCTCCCTGTTGCAATAGTCTTTTTGAATAAAGTATTTCCTTACATAGGTATGGATTTATTTTTTATTTGATAATGTTGACATGTTGAATTTTTGACATATTGAATAATTAAAATTAAACTCATAATTTATCACTGCCCCTTCAAATGTTCTACCTCTCTGTTTTTACAAATAAATTGTCATTAACCTTAAAACTAGTAAATGTATCATTATCTTTAATTGCCCCCACTTTGGACCTGCGCCTTTGTCTTACTATGATTGCAAGGCTATGCTCTCTCTGTTCCATTTCCATTGTATTTGTTCCATTTCCATTGTATTTGAGAAGACTATTAAGTGACGAATGGGTGGGTAGCACTTACAGCATGGATACTCTGGATGAAGGGAGGATTCATGTCCCAGGTGGGATTGGGATAGGATGGCGCAAGACTTCATCAGGCTACTCAGAAGTTTACACGATTTAAAACTTATGAGTTATTTATTTCTGGGATTTTCCATTAGTACTTTCAGATCACAGGTAACTGAAACCTTGGAAAATGAAACCTTGGATAAGGAGGGACTATTGTACTTGCTGCCCATTATCCCGCCAAACCACTCATATGCCTTCATGTGTTATACAAGTTGTCTTATTTACCTAGACGTAAGTTATTTCCCTAGGAATCCACACCTAGAAAACTCCTACTCTTCTGAAAATCCAGTTAAAATTTCACCTTCTGAAATGCATGTTACTCAATCAAGATGAGTTATGCGATTCTCTTTTTATATTTAACTTAGTGTAGTTCTTTCAACATATATTAAAGTGTATTATTCATATAATTTTGTAGAATAACATCAGGATCAATATTTAATACAGTTGTGGAACCAGTTATCACTAAATAAATGTTTAGTTTGTTAATTATATATAGAGAGAGATTTCTTTCATTTAACATATTTTCTGATTATAAATATATATATTACATAGCTATTAGAAAATAAATAACATGAAAAAGATTAGGAGAAAACTCAGTTCTCCCATAAATATGTATTCTTTAATTTTTAGTAACCATTTTATTTGTAACATCCTGTTATAAATAAATCTGTTATAAATAAATAAGTAAATGAATGAGCCTGTTGTAAATAAATCATCATGTGACTATGTGTGTGTTCTTGCAAATGTGTATTTTTCTACATGCAATTTGTTCTCTGCGGTGTCTGCTTTGTTATCTTGTGTCACTTTCTGGCTCTCATAAGTGACCTTTTAATTTGTATTCACTCTCAGCTCTACCTTTTCTCATATATAAATGCAATAAGGAATTTAATCCTGGATGTAAATACTGTCAAATAATACACACAAAAAAAGTATCAGCTGGTGTCTTAGACTAAGCACTGAATTTTAAGGTTCTCAGTGTATAGAATCTTACTCTGAATATGTCTGACGTTTGCAAAGATCAAGAAGTTTCACAATCATTACTATGTTATTGCTCACATGTTTATGAGACTTCATGTATCCTAGGTCCTTCCTTCACAGAGGTATCTCTTTTTGTTCACTGTTCTATCCCCAGTCTCTGAAACTTGTAGGGCTTCAGTATATATTTACTGAATAAACCAATGAATCCTACAAATCAATTTGGGAAAAAGTGAAAAATCATACTCTGACAATTGGGAATAAAAATTATCATTGAGTTGCTCTGCATTGTAGGTAAGAATATGTTACTAAAGTGCCATAACTGCTTAATATCGAGATACTATGACATCATGTCAGGATACTCTAGGTGTGAGCCTGGGAAATGACTACAGTCGTATCACTGAACAGTGGAGGTATGTTCTGAGAAATGCATCGTTAGGCGATTTCATTGTTATGTGATCATCATAGAGTGTACTTACACAAACCTAGATGGAAAACCTACTACGTGCCTATCCTATATGGTACTAATCTTAGGGGCCACCATTGTACATACAATCCATTGTTGACCAAAACGTCACTATGCAGTGTGTGACTGTATTTCTAAACAAAGGCCCTTTGGCACAGGCAACTTTTCCGTTTCTTTAAACGAGGGCACAGTAGTTTTCTGTTTATGAATTGGTTTGCGATAACACTTTACATAATATATAAAAAAAGATAACATTCTTTTAAATTAATATTCATTGCATTTTCAAATTCTGTAATAATCATTTTTATGTATTGATCCTTTTTTTAAACTTTATTGTTAATTATCAATCATTTCCTCCTTGATCTCTTCTACTGCGTTTTTTTCCTCCAAATAATTATTTTAAAAATGAAAGAGTTTGGAATGTAAGCAAATGATCAGGATTGGGTGATGTTAACTCTTTTCAAAGAATGAGGTCTCTCAAGGGAATGAATATTTAGAGAAAAGGATGAACAGCACAAATGAGACAAGAGTAATTCTTTCAAAGGACAGACACAGCTATCTAGTAAATCAAATCCTGACTCCCTTTTCTTGAGCTAAATATCCTCAGAGAAATTTAAATGGATAATTATAATCTGTTTACACGTAAACAAGCCTAGAGCCTTCTACTTCAAATTTATGAGCCATCAAGCTCTCTATACATACCTTCATCGCCAGCATTTTTTTCTTCTTGATGAATTATGAAGAACATCCTAATAAATTGGTATATAGGATGTTAGGATCAGAATATCTGATAGCTTAGGTACATAAAATGTCATTCAAGAAAACATTTGGAGTTAAATGTGTTACAATCATTTCCTGATTTATCTGTGGAGTTTTAGTGTGGTCTAATGTATTGAAAATATATCAAATGATATCAAAGTTCTATTTATAAAAATGCTATTTCAAAACAATGTTTTAAATTTTTGTATTATTAGCATATTTTCTTCAAACAAAATTTTCGATAGAAGTATAGTCTACAAAAATTGTAAGTGTGTGGGGCTGGCCCCGTGGCCAAGTGGTTAAGTGCGTGCGCTCCGCTGCAGGCGGCCCAGTGTTTCGTTAGTTCGAATCCTGGGCACGGACATGGCACTGCTCATCAGACCACGCTGAGGCAGCGTCCCACATGCCACAACTAGAAGGATCCACAACGAAGAATATACAACTATGTACTGGGGGGCTTTGGGGAGAAAAAGGAAAAAATAAAATCTTTAAAAAAAAAAAATTGTAAGTGTGGTACTATTCCATTGGACGGATTAAAGGAAAAAAGGAATCCTTTTGTTGTTGTTTTTTTTTTTTTTGAGGAAGATTAGCCCTCAGCTAACTACTGCCAGTCCTCCTCTTTTTGCTGAGGAAGCCTGGCTCTGAGCTAACATCCGTGCCCATCTTCCTCTAGTTTATACGTGGGACGCCTACCACAGCATAGCTGCCAAGCAGTGCCATGTCCGCACCCGGGATCCGAACCAGCGAACCCCGGGCCCCGGAGAAGCGGAACGTGCGAACTTAACCGCTGCGCCACCGGGCCGGCCCCCCAGGAATCCTTTTGTTGGAACTTATACTAAGTTCCATCTCATTCAAGGTATATTGTTCAGTAATTCAGATCTGAGAACAATTTGAAAACTAATACTCTAAAATATAATTTAATACAGTTTGTAAGTATGTGTTATGATTCTCTGTTTAGTTATACTGTAAAAAGGTATGAAAATTTATGAATGTATGTCTATGAAAAATAGATCATTGTATAGTAGCATAAGTACTTATAGGGTTAGTGGATTTGACCAGGTTCATGACAATAAAACTAAGATTTTATTCTACCAAAGCCTCCTCATGAGTTCAGGTCTCCAAAAATATTTACACTTTCATAGAGGAAGAACATCAAAGCAATGCTGTTTTTAATTTGCCCATAAAATGCACTCTAAATCTCTGGTGTGTCAGCTTGGGGTGAGTTGAAGGTTTCTTTGGCTTGTGCTTAAGATCAACCTTAGATGGGGGCCAGCCCCATGGCCGAGTGGTTAAGTTCGTGCGTTCACTTTGGCAGCCCAGGTTTGGATCCCGGGTGTGGACATGGTACTGCTCATCAGGCCACGCTGAGGCTGCGTCTCACATGCCACAACTAGAAGGACCCACGACTAAAAAGTACAACTATGTACTGGGGTATTTGGGGAGAAAAAAGCACGAAAAAACACAAAAGAAGATTGGCAACAGTTGTTAGCTCTGGTGCCAATCTTTAAAAAAAAAAAAAATCAACCTTAGCAATTTTTTCTCCCTTTGCCAGTAGCATGACATCAATGCCACAGTAATTGTGACATTAGTTGTAAAAGAGTCTGTGCCCAGTGACAGCTCTACAGGAAATCAGAAGAAATAGAGACACACCTTCAACTCAGAAAATGGCTGACGAAATCTCTCCACTGTAGGCCTTTCTAAAATGAGAATAACTTCCAAGAAATAGCAGGCATCATCTTTTTTAACAGTATATCCAGTTGGGAACAAGACAGTAAAAGAGAGTACATGTCAACAAGGACTCACAAATGTCACACCTAAATTTCAAACCTCATGGAATATTGACTCAGTTAATAGCCTGGGATTTCATGTACTCTAAGCCATATTTCTTTGTGTTGGGAGGAATGCTGGGGTGAGGTACGACAATGAGCAGTTGTGGGCTTTCCTAAAAGCAGATAATTCATACACAAAGCACTGCCTCATAGACTACATAATTTAATTTCATATTTCACTATTTCTGCTAGTTAGAAATTATAAATCATATAGTTAAGAAACTGAGGCATGGGCGGATAAGCCACTTGCTTAGATTTTATAACAGTGACTTTAGAATGTTTTAATCTCACACTGAGAAAGTCAATAGTTTTAAGCAGATATTTTAGTTTCAAGTCTTCATTTTGTTTTCTATTCTTTCATTATAATGATATTGAAATACAAAATGCAGACTGAAAAAATTGCATAAATAAAAGCATGCAACTCAATGAGCTTTCAGGACACGAACCACAACCAATATCAACAAATAGAACTACTTAGAAACAGCCCCCTCAGGCCTTCTCTTCATCAGCCAAATTCCTCTCCCCAGAGCTAACTACTATCCAGATTTATAGAGCCAAAGATTAGGTCTGTCTGCTCTTGAACTTTGTATAAATGAGATTTATACAGTTTTGATTTATGTCTGGTTACTTTTTCTCAAATTATGTTTTTAAAATATAGCCCTGATGTTGCTCATAGCAGTACTTTATTCATTTTCATTACTGTGGAGTATACTGTTAAAGAATACGGCACAATTAATTCATTTTTCCTCTGCTGATGGAAAAGAGTGTTAGTTGTAGTCTGCACAACTATAAATAATGCAAAATTTTGTGCTTAAATGTAAAAAGTTTGGTTAAATACATGTACACATTTCTGCTGAGAACATGCCTATGAGTGGAATACCTATGTCATAGTTTATGTACATGTTCAGTTTTAAAAGATAACACTAAGTCAATTTCCAAAGTGGGTCTAACAATATACACCATCCCAGCTCTAGTCATAGCTTACATAGGCTCAATCCAGTAAGATCAGAACAGTTGTCTTAATA
Organism: Equus przewalskii; assembly: GCF_037783145.1. Taxonomy (NCBI): domain Eukaryota; kingdom Metazoa; phylum Chordata; class Mammalia; order Perissodactyla; family Equidae; genus Equus; species Equus przewalskii. The sequence goes on from NC_091846.1 coordinate 58,289,553, forward strand.
AATGTGTATGAAATAATTCATGGTAGTTCTTTTAAAATGCAGTGTCCCAGGCCTCCATCCAAACAAATTCAATTTGATATTATTGAGGAAGTACCAAATAATCTGCACTTTTAATATAAAATTTTCTAAGATTGTGATGAAGATGATTTGAGAAACATATGTGCCAAAACTCTGAATTAAAAAAATTTTGATATCAGTGTCCTAAATCAGAAGCCTAGAATCTGAAATACAGATATTTAAATAAAGACATAATCTCTCAATTTTTCCTACCACTATAAAATTTAGGATATTATCATGGAAGTGTTTCCAAAGATCTGTAGGTCTCTTTGATTAAGAAGATTAATACAATGGAAAAAATAAATAAATTTATGGATTCACCAAGAAGTATAGGAATCTAAAACTTCATGGTTATTCTTCCAGAAAATAGGATGCGTCTTGGTGTGTGTCATTGGCTAAATCAAAGAACAAGCACCTCCATGGCTCATCTTTGATTATGATTTCATTTAAAGTCTTTACTTTCTTCTGCTTACATAAGTTTTAAATTTTGAACTTTTTGCAATTTGTTTAGTAGAGGGCTGTGGCAGAGACATTTAGTGGCTATGTGAGGTTTATCTCATGTTCTAGACTCCTTTCATTAGATCAAGGCCTTAATAAAGCAGTGTGCCTCTTCCATCCCTCTCTCTCCTTTCTGTAGCATCCTTGAAGGCTGCATGTTCCAGATGGTGCAACACAAGATGGTACAACTTCCAGAGGCCTAGGGCCCTGTGTAGGGAAGAGGACCCCACCAGCATTGAGCAGGTAAAATGAGTGTAGAATTCACTTCAAGTAGAGGTTGTGACAAAAGTGAAAATCTACTATATGTAGTACTGACATAGGTCACTTTGTAGGCGGTGAGAAACTTACGTAGGAAGTAAGAAATATATTCCTATAGATTACGGGAGGGTAAAATATGTGGTTACCTTGCTGCCTTCATTATTTTGGCATGCTAATCAAAATTCCAATGAACTTCTATCCCTAGGGGAAGATCTTGGGGAAAAAAATGGGGTTAATAGTGTGTATTGGTTGTTATTGGATGTATTTGGCAATATGTTATAAGACAATAATGGGCTCATGAAAGAATCAACTAGTCTGTAAGAAGAAATGAAATATAATTGCTTCTAGAATTTGTGTGCCTCACAGAGTTGCAAATGCTGACTGCTTTTAATAAGAGATGAAATTGAGAAAGCCTTTAAGGGAGAAAGATTGATTTAATCTAAATGGCCCACAAAATACAACATTAGTTTATGGCACAAATGAGCACCCATTATTGAAATAAGTATCATCACTTTGATAAACTGTCTGACATTGGCTGTGTTCTTACAGAGGTGTCACAGAATCAAACATGAAGATGGAGAGCAGGTGGTAAATTCCTCACATTTCATATTCCTATCAGCACTCACATTTCCAATTTTCAGTTCTACAGTGAGCCACATCCTTTCAAACTTCAAAAATGTTACAGTTTTTAGAGATAAAACTTTTACAGGAACATTTCTCATACCTATATTAACATTCTGTCATTAGTGTCTGACAGCATACCAAGATATCCCTCAAGATTTCCCTCCTTCTGGTATAAGTGTCCTGCATAATCCCCAGATGTGTAAAGATGATGACTTTCATTCCATGATTAGGTTATATTATGAGGCGCAGTTGGTGTTTAGATAGGAAGATTTTCCAGGTGGGCCTCATCAAATTACATAAGTCCTTTAAAAGAAGAATGTTTCCTTTGGCTAGAGGAAAAAATGGAAATCAGATAGGCACACTCCAGCTGGCCTGGGAGAAAGCAAGCCTCGCTGCTGTGAACTGCCCACGGAGAGGATGCCCTTTAGAAGCCGAGAGGATCTCAGCACACAGGTAGCAGGAAAAGGGGGACTTAGATCCCACAATGGCAAAGAAATTAATTTGCTAACAAGCTGAATGAAATTGGAAGAGTTAATTTTCTTCTTAATAAAACTTACAGCACTCAACTAAAATAGAATTGAAATGTAGTGTTAAATTTATCCATGATCAGAATGTCTGCATATTGTATGTGATATCCCAGCTTGATTTAAGACAAATAAGTGTCTGAATATGAATGGCACATTAATGGATGCTTTCTGGTAACTAAGAGGAAGACGTCCTTTAGCCCAAGTAAGATTCTTCCAGCCTTCATAAAGCCTAGATATATTTGTGGGAGGAGAGTTTTCTTTCAAAGATGGATATTCTATCATAGCATATAGTAAAAAATATTCTGGAGTGGGAAACACTATTTTGGACACTCACTACTTTGAAAAACAGGAAAAAATCAATATTATTAAAAAATAGATTATAGGAGAAAGAGTCATAAACTGTTACAATGTGCTAAAAAACACAATTTCTGAATATGTATATTTTTGTATACACACACATAATACACACATAAACTTGTATAAAGGAGCTTTATGTGGTGGTATAATAGAATGAAGAAATGTTAGGAAAAATTGAATAATGCTGTTGCATTATCCCAGAAATCATGATGATATATAAATATATGAGCCTGTTTATATGTTTATCTTTATAAGGACACTAGAAAAGTGTTGAATTAATGGCTTATTTTGAATAAAAGCCTTGCTAATAATTGCAACAACAAAATGCATTCTTTTAATGATTTATATATTGGTAAAACAGATAGTCCTTAAATTTTATTTTACTTGAAATTAGAATAACAAAGCACTAGATGAGTTCTTTTTTGTTAAGGACTACTAATAGCAGAGTTTCTAGGTGCACAGAGAATGAAACACAATTATTTTTACACTATCTGTCTATAAAGATTATTTTTTAAAAAGACAGAAGGCAAAATAAATTACAATGCTCATTCTGGCTATTGCTTAAATGCCTGACTTAAAATAGACACTTTAGTGGTGAAGTTCTTCTAAACCAATGTGCATTGAGTAGTGTCCATCTTATTTATGTGACGTCCTAACTCATTAGAAGCAAGAGTCTATCTTGTATCTTGTAACTCAGGCACCTGAAGGCTTTCCTAGAAACCTGAGTTATGTATAAGCAGCACTGGTCACAGCCACTTCTGAGTTGAGGGAAATCTGGAAAGACGAAGAATATCTTTCCTGTGAGAATGAATCCAATATTCACTTATCATTTTTTGTTCAACTACTACAGTCTAGACTAGTTGCTTTGTGTGTGTATACACATATGTGTATCTATATATACATATATGTCAGCTATGAAGTAACTATAATGATGTGCACAAATTTAACCAGAATTCATTATCAGAATACAAAGTCACCTCCACAGGGAAGCATGGAAGTTCCAGGGAAAACTGATCACATTTGTTATTGGCACCAGGATATGCTGACATTGACTTATCCGTTCATCGTTCTGCCAATGATAGACATGCCTCCAGGTGGCACTTGCTGAGATTTCTGAATACTCAATGTTCTGTGTTCTTTGGTCCATGCATACTGTATCCTTCATATCTAAATCCCTAGGGTATATGATCATCTGACTCTGACATGTTGACACTTCTCTCTAGGTAGCAAAATGAATGAATGCATTCATGATTAAATAAACAAACAAATAAAATTGATGCATTTATTAATTTCTCAATTCCTTCAATACAGCCTTGGACATGAGACTTGCTTTCACCAATGGGCATTTGTAAATGTGGCCCAGGAAGTTGCTTGAGAAATATAGTCACATGAGGGCTTGTCTTTTCTTATTGTTCTCTGGAAGGCTGCAAACATACCATGTGAATTAGTACAAGCTAGCCTGCATAAGAGAGGCACATGACCATAGCCCTGACCTTGAGCAAATTGGTTAACATGTGAGTAAGATCCCAAAGGCTAACCGGAGAGCCAACCACGAAAGAAGAAAGCATCATACACCAGGCCTACCTAAGACTTCTTGGACCAGATAACTGCCTATTCAAGCTACAGACACATGGAAATAACACAGGTTTGTGGCTTTCAGCTGGCAGATTTGGAGAGACTTGTTACAAAGCAGAAACTAATTATTGCACCTGCCTTCCAGTTCAAAGTATCTTCATCATGATTCTTCTAGATCACTTATTATTTTCATATGAACAATGATGGCTTTAATTTTGGAAGCCTGTAATTTAACAATTTATTTTCTGTTAATCAAAATAAACACTGTTCCTGCATCTGTGCTCAAATGGAGCAGTTCCCAAGTTTAAAAAGAAGTATGAGTAACAAGAACATACAGATAAATATTTCACAATATTGTCTAAGACAGTTTCTGATTAAAAACAAAAAAACTCTCCCTAATGCATAAAGTACATGTACTAGTGAGAATAATGTGAAGTAAGAAGTGTGAGATGATGGCAAAAGTAAAAATAAACAACTACTGAAAATTAGATGAAAGGGATACAATATTATTACTGATGTGTCCAGAAATAGCATCACACATAAGGAATATTTTGAGTTGGATTTTTCCAACACAGTTTGCTAAACACCAGCTCTTTGACCTTAGTAAGTTCACTTACCTAAGCCTCAATTTCCCCATCTGTAACTTTAGCTGTAAATACTTATATTTGATCTATTTCTTTTAATTTTTATGAAGGTTAAAGGAAATAACGTATGTAAAGCACCTAACAATAGATGTAATACAAAGCACATTTTCAGTAAATTTCATAATTAATATTTTAAAAACATATTCATCTGCACTATATCTTTTTCTGATATATCTCATATGTTAAAATGTTTAAATCTATTACAAATCAAATTAATTATTCAGGATAAAATTTAAGAGCAGCCTACAGGTAAGGTTTATTTTACGTCTTGACCAAGCAATAAGAGAGAGAGGTCTTGTTTGTTAAGTTTTGAACTCTAAGGAATCAAATTGACTTATTAATGTATTTTTTAATTGGCAGTTTTACTGTTTGTTATATATATATGTTTATTTTATATAAATATGTATATTTTATAAAATTATTTTATATAAATATATTTTCTTTTGATATTATTGTATTTTATATAAATATAACATATATAATATGTTATATAATAATTATTAAAATAATAATTTTCAATTAAAAAATTTGTCACTAAATCTAGGTGACGTAATGAGATAGAAAATTGAGGTAAACAAGGAGATAGATGAATTTAGCAATGGAAACTAACTTAACAACAAAGACAAAATTAAATATGCAAATTAAATTTGTAAAAAGAAAATCAATAATTTACTCAGTAGTGTTACTCTTCCAGGAAATCTATCCCAGAATTAATTAGAAATGAATTTAAAAAAAGGAATAAAGGATTGATATGAAGGGCATGGAATGGAAATGCAACACATGTAAAATTGTCATTCATGGAAAAGACACTGGAACAAATGAAACATAAGCATTAACAATTTAATTTAGCTGTATCTAAGATTTAAGGATTCTTACATATATTAGAAAAACATGGGCACCCTTCACAATTTAACTCTTGCTATTTAAATATTCAATGAAATTCCTTTCAAAAATTATAGCAAATTTAATTTGAGACTAAAAATCCATGCCTTAATCTACATGCAGATGCCAGCAAAAATATTGTTTCCTCTGAGCTGAGAGGGAAGAACACGTAGATTGCATTGCATAGTGTTCTGGGAGGAATATATCTCATGCTTGCCAGAAATGGAATCTTCAGCCAGTCAACTAGAAATCACCTGATCAGCACTAATTAAGTGATCTGCCTGATAGACCCCTGCATCCCCTAAAGGAAAGTCACTTTGCAATAACCGACCTGCTTTTTATCAGTATAATTTCCTTGTTCCATCTCTCTTCTGTCTATAAAAGTCGTTCATTTCATACAGCGACACAGAGCTCCTTTCTCTCCACTGGACTGAATGCTGCACAATGCAAAGCAATTTTTTCTCAAATGAACTCTTAAAATTTTGTTTTCTCTCTTTTTTTGAAGAAGAAGAAGATTAGCCCTGAGCTAACTGCTGCCAATCTTCCTCTATTTGCTGAGGAAGACTGGCCCTGAACAAACATCCATGCCCATCTTCCTCTATTTTATACATGGGATGCCTACCACAGCATGGCTTCTGCCAAGCGTTACCATGTCCACACGTGGGATCTGAACCGGTGAACCCCTGGCCACCGAGAAGAGGAACGTGCGAACTTAACCGCTGTGCCACCAGGTGGGGCCCTGACTCTTAAAATTTTTAATATGCCTCGGTTTATCTTTTAACAAAAGGAAGAGGGCCTTGAAATAATGGAATACAAACTTCTATTTTCTCAAAAATTTCCCAACCACACATTTTAGGCAATGCAATAAATTAAGTTAATGATTTTTTTTTGTATTTGGAGATAATTATATTCTAGAGATATAATGGTTTCAGTGATGAAAGCCAGTGTTTCTCAAATCCTTCAGACACTTAAAAACAGAAGAGGTTCAGAGAACGGTAAGACAAATCTAGCTTCATAATTTTTAATATGATTAAAGGCCAAAAGCTTATGAGTCATTTATTGAATTTTAATTGATAGTAGAAGTATAAATATGGATTTGGTGATCATTTTAAACCTATCTAATAAGAACAACTAATGCCATCAACCCTCCTACCCACACGTCTTTGTAAGATTATTGCCTGAATCTGATGAATCTCTGTTAGACCATCCAGCCTAGCTTAAAAATTTATGGGGTCTCTACCTCTCCTAATACCAATATTTATAACTTGGCAAGAAACCATATTAAAAATCGGAGTCAGAGGATTCATTCATAAAAATAGATAAAAGATTGCTTGCCAAGCAGAGAGCTAATGTAGGAAAGCATAAAGATCTTATTAATATTTTTCCACATCAAATTAAAAACTTCAAATGAAAAAGTACAGTAGGTGAGGTGTGACATTGTGATTTATAAGAAGATATATATTTGGTCATTCAGATGACTAAAATCTATTTCTCATATAGATTTGGTCTTCATCCACATCCTTCCTCACAGCTCCCCAAATCCTTGGAATTTCCTAAGCAATAAGAGCAATAGGAACAACTTTTGTCACAATATTTGGTCTCTTGTCCTCAGTTTCTGAAAATGCTTCAGAGCCATAAAGGTGAAATTTGTGTCTTATTATTTATAAAAAGTCCTTTTACACCACAACTTGGCTTATGTTAATGAAGGTGACTTTTGGGAAGCATCTAAAGATGGGGGCTTGTTGCTGGGGGAACCAACCATGAATAGAGGATTGGAACTTTCAGTCCCACCACCTGATTTTGAGAGGAACAGGGCTAGAGGTTGAATCAATCACCAATGGCCAATGAGTTAACCAACCATGTCTATCCAATGAAACTTCTGTAAAAACCCAAAATGAGGGGGTTCATGGAATGTCCAGGTTGGGGATCTAGAACTTCCACATGCCACTGTGCTGGGTCTCAAGTTTCAAGAGGACGGATGCTCCTTTGTTTGGAACCTCACCCTGTGTATTTCTTCATCTGGCTGTTGATTTGTACCTTTTGATGTCCTTTATAACAAATCAGTAACCTAGTGAGTAAGCAGGTTTTCTGAGTTCTGTGAGCTGTTCTAGCTAATTAATTGAACCCAAGGAGGAGTATGGGAACCTCTGATTTATAGCCACTCAGTCAGAAGTACAGGTAACAACCTGGGCTTGTGATTGGCATCTGAAGTGGAGGGTGGTCTTGTGGGACTGAGTCCTTTACCTGGAATCTGGTGGAATCTGATGCTATCTCTGGGTAGCTAGTGTTAGAATTGAACTGAATTGAGTTAAATTGTAGGGCACCCTGCTGGTGTCCAGGAATTGCTTGTTGTTGTGGGGAAGGCTGCACACACAAACACACACACACACTCATTGGAAATGGGTCCAGGAACACAGTATTTAGTCAGTAAATTGTTTTATTCTACCAAAATATTGCAAGGCTGGTGTTATTTATCATTTTACTCAATTAAATAAAATAATTTAAAGTAATTTTAGGACTCTAAGTTTATGGGAACTAACTCTAACAATCATCCTTATTAATCTAATGTCTTAATAATCTTTCCTAGAATATTATGAATGAAAAACTGCAAGCTGATCTGGTACTCATTGTGAATAAGATATATGAATTAAAAACATGTGGGAGCATTCTCTAAAGAAACTGAAATAATTAATTCATAATTATGACAAAAATGGAAATATCATGAAGTATCTGGATGAATATCTTAACTAGTGTAGTACACGGTTACCAATGCGGTACTAAATATATAATGTTTAAATTTCTGTGCTCCTTCATGTTTTATTTTAAAGACTTGGCAAGCTACTTTTGGAAAAGAGAAATGATTAAAAGACAATTATTATAACTGAGGGAAATTTCTGAGGCACACCAAAGCACTCATAAAGCATTATTTACAAAAATAATCTGGCTAGCGACCAATAATCTGCCTTTTAAAAATTATTGCTAAATTATTAATTTATCTATTGATAAAAGCCATGCTTTCAAAACTGAAAAGAAGATGCAATGATATCCTTAATACAGATTAAAATTGATAGAAAAGCAGCTAATATCTGCTTGAAACTATCAAGTGTTTAATTCGTAACATTTCCAGGATCAATTCAGGAAATCAAAAATAACTTGAGGAAAAGTTAATAAAATAAGGGAGAAGAGGCTTAACTGATTTTGAAAAGAAAATTTAAAAGTAACCTTTTGTTGTCCAATTTTGAGGTAGGAGAAAGGAAGAGAAGGAGGAGGAAGGTGGGGAGAGGATGAGGGTAGGGTTGGGAGAAGAAGTGGAGGAGTGTGGTGAGGAGTGCAGAAATTTGTTGTTAGTGCCCTTCAGCCAATTCCGCCCCCTAGCGGCCCTGTGCACAGAAGAGCAGAACCCCGCCCAGTCTTTTTTGCGCCATCCTCTCACCTTCCGGCGCTGTATCAGGCAATGCTCCACTGCTATTCACAGGGTTTTCATGGCCAGTTGTTTTGGAAGTAGATGGCCAGGTCCTTCTTCCTAGGCTGTCTTTGTCTGGAAGCTCCACAGAAACCTGACCCCCATGGGTGAACTTCCTCGTGTTTAAAAGACTGGTGGCATAGCTTTCAGCATCACAGCAACATGCAACCACCACAGTATGACAACAGATAGACAAGTGGGGTGGTTCCCTTACTGGGAAACAAACCAGGGTTGTGGCAGTGACAGCACTTTAACCATAGACCACCAGGGCTGGCTAGTGGAGGAACAGGAGGAAATAAAAACAAAGAGAAAGAGGTAGGAACTCTTTTCCATGAACTGTCTAAAAATACTGATTATAATTAGTTGTATGTGCTCCTATCACTTACTGTAGGAGGTTAGAGGAAACAGTAGAGCAAATGTAAATATACATAGCAATTGAAATGAGTGAGACGTGGGTTTCAATCCAGACTTCACCACTTTCTAAATGGATCTATTGGGAGAATATTACACAACTTTTTTAACATAACTTTTCTTATTTATCAAGTTGTTATCATTAAGATCCACTGATGTAAGTAATCAATAATTGTTGTTCCATTGTTGTCATTTACACCAAAGGAAAGCCAGGAAGCTGTGTCCAGGGATCTGTGACTTAAGTAGGTTGCGTTTAGTTGCAGCAGTGGAAGAATGGTTAAAAACTTAAAGTTCAGAGGATTTCCCCAGTTTTGAAGGGAGTGGTAAGAGATAATACAAAAACACGTGGTGTGTCGGGAACAATTACTAGTGAGTCTTTTATGCTAGATATAGTTTCTCAGTAAATATTTTCATCAGAGCTCAGCTTTGGGAAAGTTTAACTGGCAAGAGGGAATGGGATGGATAAAAATGGAGAGGACAGAGAAGAGGGAACCAAGTAAAATACATTGCCATTGTTAGTAATTAGTGATGAGATTCTATTTCAGATATTTGAAAAATTGGGGCCAAATCATAAATCCGTTAGGTGAGTTCAAAGGAAGTTGAGTACTGGTACTGAAAGGCTAGTGATGAATGGACTGGTATCCCCTAGCGGAAGCTGCATTATGCAATAAATACTATTTCGTGGGCACTAACTATTGCTAGCCTCTGGGAATGCAAAGAAAGAGAGATCAGCTTAGTCACTCCCTCTCCTTATCCTCCTCCTTTCAAGAAACTAGGGGCCAGCCCAGTGGCGCAGTGGTTAAGTTCACACGCTATGTTGGCCTGGGGTTTGGCTGTCATTTGGATCCCAGTGTGGACCTACACACTGCTTGTCAAGCTATGCTGTGGCAGGCGTCCCACACGTAAAATAGAGGAAGATGGGCACGGATGTTAGCTCAGGGTCAGTCTTCCTCAGCAAAAGGAGGAGAATTGGCAGCAGATGTTAGCTCAGGGCTAATCTTCCTCAAAAAAAAAAAAAATTAAATTTAAGAAGACATTGTTTAAATTGGCAGATGGCACAAACCCAGAAAGAATAATTAACATGTTAAATATGACAAGTTGATAAAACTTTTTTCAAAAGTCTGAAATTTGGTAAAACACATAGTTTAAAAACTGTGTACTTACTGGGTGGAAATAACATGGCTTAAAAACAGTTCATACCAAATACAACTTAAGGGCTCACTATTGTGATCTGATGACCAAAACAACAAACAAAAATTTTAAGCCCAATAGCTAAACAGATATTATTTTTTCTGTGTTTTGCACAGAAAAATGGAGGTAAAACACAGGGAAATAGTACACTGTTCTTTTGAGAGAAAAGAGAGAAAGAAAGAGAGTGAGAAATGAGAAATAGATTAATCATAATAATATGATTTAATGGTAAGTATTTTTCATAAAAATCTAATATATCTGCTCTTCTCTCCAGTTCTCAGATTTCAGTTGTACACAGTTGTATGCATTTCTGAGAGTCATAATTTAACTAGAATATTGCTAAGCTGGATTTCTTCCAAACAGCAGCAGTGAGGGTAGAGAGAGGAAAGAAAGCCTTCTCATAGGAGTAGTTCTAGCAGAATATATTCTCTTCAGGCAGCATAAGATTTCAGACAAATATAATTTTTCAAATATTTGAAAGGCTTCCATGACAACTAGGGTCTAGATATTTTACCTTGGGATCTGGAGAGTACAGTTATTGAAAAACAAATGTGTGTCTAATGCTATAAAAGCATAGAATAATTAGAACTACCACCTTGAAATAGACAGCTTCAGGTCACCCCCAGGTAAAGATGGTAAGGTACTTATCACTGAGTTGTTAAATAGATAATGAAGACTAACTCTGAGGAAAGTCAAAGCATGGGAGGATAGGCTGGTATGGACGTTTCTGAACTTTTTTTTCTTTTCTTCCTGAAAATTTATGTTTCTGTAAAAATGAAAAGAATTGAAATCACTATAATGGATTGAAATTAACATTATTTTGTTTTATTTTACAATTGTTTATTTGGCTCAACATGTAAAGCTCTTCTTTTGAGCATTACTATAAAAGGTCTGCCTGACCTTTAAAATAATTCTTAAAGAACTTTTCCTTGGGTATTAATGAGAGATGCCCAGAGATTAGGTTCTGACTTTAGCATGTCTAGATAATTTTTAACATTTTAGAGTGTGATCTATGGGATGGGCAATTGCAAGTCAGGCATATTAATTACTAGCATTACCTAGAGAGCAAAAGAGAGAACGCTCTGGACTCAGGTTAAAGTAAGAGCCAGGGCAAGACAGAAATATCTTCCTATATCTGGCCCAGCAGGCGTGGAGATCCTCAGTTGACTATTTCCAGACAAGGTGAAGTAGCTCATCTGCGAAAACAGCGCTCACCCGCAGGCTCTCGACAACAGCCAAGTGAAGGAAACCACAGGACTCCAACCTCTCTCCCCGAAACAGGAGCAGCCCGAAGAAGCACACCTGCTCGTATCATCTTGTCTTCCAGAACACTGGCAACGGTCCACACAGGAACTCAAAGTTCTGTTTTTATACTTCTGCTGTATGTGCATTGATAAATTATGCATAGACTGTCTGTGTGTCTGTGCGTCTGTGTGTGTGTGTGTGTTTAAACTTGGCCTACGTATTTTCACACATACATATCCTGCCAAATTGTTTTATTATTTAATTCACATTTTGCTTTAAAATCAATATTAAAACATATGATATGGTTTTGTTCTATTGTTTAGCTGCTATATAATATTCTATTTTGTTATGTACTTTAATTTAATGATCTGTGCCTGTATTAGTGGACAAGTCCTGTTTTTCCAATTTTTACAACAGTATCACACATCTCCTGGAAAATATGTATAAGAGATTCCTTAGAGAATATACCTAAAATCAAAATTGCCAGTATATATAAATATTTTCAAGGTTACTAGATGTTGCCAACTGTCTCCAAAGTCTTTCTTCTTCAGTCGCAGAGGTTAGACTTCCTCAAATGCCTGACATTGGATAGGAAATCCGGTTTAATGTTCAAACTAGTAAGATTGATAGCAAGAATCCTTGGAATATTGTTAATTTAATGGATAAATTTGAGTATGATGTTTTATCTCATTTTTTTGTCTTATTTTAAGTCTAGGTAGTTTATAATAGTTCATGATGTTTATTTTTATTTCAATATTGTTGATTTTTACCAAGAATCAGCATCAAAATTTATTGCATTCTTCTTCAGTATCTAATTTGACAACCACAGGAACTTAGAGCTTTAGTTTTTTAACGTTTAACTTATATTAAACAGTGGTGAAATGAAAATGTTGAAAAGAACAAAGCTGGAAGTATCATACTCGCTGATTTCAAAACATACTACAAAGCTGTAGTAACCAAAACAGCACGGTACCAACATAAAAACAGACACACTGATTGATGGAACAGAATCGAGAGCCCAGAAATAAAAACCTACCTCTATGGACAGCTAATTTTTGACAAAGGAGCCAAGAATACACAATGGAGAAAGGAAAGTCTCTTCAATAAATGTTGTTAGGAAAAATGAACAGCCGCATGCCAAAAAATGAAAGCAAACCATTATCTTACATCATACACAAAAGTTAACTCAAAATGGATTAAAGATTTGGATGTAAGACCTGAAACCATAAAACTCATAGAAGAAAACACAGGCAACATACTTTTTGACATTTATCTTAGCAGTATCTTTTTGAATTTCATGTCTCCCAGGCAAGAGAAACAAAAGAAAAAATGAACAAATGGAACCATATAAAACTAAAAAGCTTCTGCACAGCGAAGGAAACCATCAACAAAATGAAAGGCAACCTAACAATTGGGAGAAGATATTTGCAAACCACATATCAGATAAGGGGTTAATATCCAAAATATACAAAGAACTCATACTTCTCAACAACAAAAAAACCAACAGCTCAATTAAAAAATGGGCAAAAGATCTGAACAGAGATTTCTCCAAAGAAGATATACGGGTGGCCAACAGGCACATGAAAAGATGCTCAACATCACGAACTATCAGAGAAATGCAAATCAAAACTACAAGGAGGTAACACCTCACACCTGTCAAAATGTCTGTAAATAACATAACAGGAAACGACAAGTGTTGGAGATAATGTGGAGAAAAGGGAACCCTCATACCCTGCTGGTGGGAATGTGAACTGGTGCAGACATTTTGGAAAGCAGTACGGAGATTCTTCAAAAAATTAAGAATAGAACTACCACATGATCCAGGTATTCCACTTTTAGGTAGTTATCCAAGGAACACAAAAACACTAATTTGAAAAAATATGCACTCCTATGTTCACTGCAGCATTATTTGCAATAGCTAAGACTTGGAAGCAACCTAAGTGCCCATCAACAGATGAATAGATAGAGACGATGTGGCATATATACACAATAGAATACTACTCAGCCATAAAAAAGATGAAATCTTGATATTGGTGACAACATGAATGGACCCAGAGGGTAGTATGCTAAGTGAAATAAGTCAGATGGAGAAAGCCAAATACCATATGATTTCACTCATAAGTGGAAGATAAAACACAACAGCAAACACATCGATATAGAGCATAGATTGGTGGTTATCAGAGGATAAGAGGAGAAGGCAGGAGGGCTAAAGGGGTAAAAGGGCACATGTGTACGGTGATGGATGGTAATTCGACTTGGGTGGTGAACATGATGTAGTCTACACAGAAACCAAAAGGTAACGATGTACACCTGAAACTCATATAATGTTATAAACCAATGTTGCCTCAATAAAAATATATATATACAAACAATGTTGAAATACCTTTGCATTCTTCAACTAAAACGAATCTACTCACACTTTATTATTGTTCTCTCACATCCTGTAGAATTTGAGTGGCTTGTATTTTGTGTACAAATTTGCAACTATTTCTACTGGCAGATTTTTGCTTTATTTTATTTTCTTCTGTTGTCTCTGACTAGCTTCATGGTTATACTAGCATTATAAAGTGATTTTATTTAATATGTTTATTCTTTATGTTATCTTAGTATGCTTGAATGAGAGGAATTGCTTATTATTTGAAAATGTAGTAGAACATGTCAGTAAAACTGCTGGATCTAATACATTTATGGTAAGTACCCAGATAAATATGTGAAAGGAGGTGGGAGTTCTGTTTAAACTGGATTTCTTTAATGGTTTGGCACTATTCAGTTCTGTCTTTTTAACTGTTAATACTCTCCCTCATTTTTATTTGAGGGTTTTTTTGCATCTGTATTTCCTTCCTTTCTGTTTATTTTGTAACTGCTGTAGCTGTTCCTTCAAGTTTTGAAATAGAGGACTTTTAATGTTGTTTAGATTAAATATTTTGAAGTTTTAATTAGGATTTCCTTTATACTCAAGATTTATTTGGGAGTATACATGATTCATCTCTAAATTTATATCTTTCTCATACTTTTATTGTATTTAACTGTGATTTCTATTTAACATTTTTACTAAGAGAGAATGTGGTCTGTATGATAACATTTTTTTTCTTGCATTCTCCCAAAACAGCTTCCTGATTGTACTAGCATTATAAAATGATGTACCTCTGTTTTTGTTTATATTTTCTATGCTCTTCATAAGTTTAAACAAAAGAATTTCCTATGACATAAAGGTTTAGTAAAATTTTTATTTCTGTGTGAACCTCCTATTGATTGAATTTATTTTGAACATATAGAAAATATATTTCCATCTTTTATGATTGCTAACATATTTGCATTTATTCTTAGTATTTTATTTGTGCTTTATATATTCAATGGTTCCCATCCTCTTTCTCCCATTTCTCTTCCTCCTCTTCCTTCTTCATTCCTACTCTCTAAGCTATTCATTGACTTTTCCGTTTTTCTTTTTATTCCATGGCAGTGTTTTGTTTTCCAAGTCCAAGTGTTTCATAGTCTCCACTTTGTCTTATTTCTCAGCCACCAATTCTTAATATACAACTGGTTCCAATAGTCCCATAGTTATTTCATGTCAAACTACTTGCTATAGACTGAATATTTGTGTCCTCTAAAATTCATATGTAGAAATTTTAACTCCCAAAATGATGGTATTGGGAGGCTTTGGGAGGTGATTAGATCATGAGGCTACAGCCCTCATGAATGGAACCACGAGAACTCCCTTGCTCCTCCCACAAGGTAAAAGCACAGTGACAAGTCAGCAGTCTACAACCCAGAGGAGGGCTGTCACCAGAACTTGCCCATACCAGCACCCTGATCTCAGACTCCCAGCCGCCAGAACTGTGAGAAATAAATTCCTGTTGTTTATAAACCACCTAGTCCATGTCACTTTGTGATAGCAATCTGAACTAAGAAAATACTATTTCAGTGTGTATGTATGTCATAATTTATTCAGCTGTTCTCTCTAATAGGAATTTTCTTGATGGAATAATAGAATAAATATCCTTACATAGATATCCTTAATATCATTATTCATCTCTATAGGATAAACTACACAAATTGAATTTTGTCCCTTAATCCTCAAAGTTCCATATGGTGGCTAAGTTTATTCTCCTTATCTTCTAGACGTGGACCCTAAGGGAAGGAGAAGTCAAGTGCCTTTTCCATAGTCACATAGTACTTTCTCTCCACGTGCTTATCGGTGAATGAATAAGAGGGTAAAGTTAATAAAGTGATATTTTAAATAGTATATACTGATATATTTGTTCACTTTTTCCCTCTCTGATGTACACAGCTCTAAGAAACATTACTTGTTTGATTGTAACCAATTTTCAAATCTGAGGTTTTCTACTAGTGTGCCACCGTTATGTATAGGATACAAATGTGCCTTAACTCATTGATCCCCTTAACACCCTGAGCTCCAAGTAAGATCTCTTCAGGGCACAAAAATTTGCTAAAAAGCCTCATCTTCCAGTGTACCATACAAACGCTATCATCCCAGTGTGTCTTAATATGAAGGTGCTTGGGAGCTTATCTTAGTGATCTGATAAATTTGCAAGATTCATAACTGTAAACTATGTCTCTGCTGAAAAGCGACACAGATTGGCAGAATCATAATTTCTTGGTCAGCCCTCTAAATGTGCATGAATTTCCAGAGAGTAATGTTTTAAAAAGATATCCCAACCAAATGCACAGTAAGTTATTTTCTAAGAGATAGCTAACTTTGCTAAGCAAACCTTAGCAACGTATGAGTCTTGAGTATTATTTTTTCCCTCTCTTCTCATTATAGGCTAAACTCAGCTAGTTAAACTTTTTTCTTCTGTTTTTTTCTTTTGCAGGGAAGGATTCACCCTGAGCTAACATCTGTTGCCAATCTTCCACTTTTTTTTTTCTCCCCAAAGCCCCAGTGCATGGTTGTATATCCTTGTTGTAAGTCCTTCTAGTTCTTCTATTTGAGCCACCACCACATGATGGCAACTGACAAGTAGTGTGGTTCTGTGACTGGGAAATAACCCCAGGCCACCAAAATGGTTAGAGCACTGAACTTTAACCATGGGGGCTGAATCAGGCCATCAGGGCTGGCTCTAGTTAGTTACGCTTTGTAATAATTTTTTTACTGGATGGATTTCACCCTAAATTTCTTAAAATCTGCTGTCTATAAATGTGATATGATGGAAATTTGAAAATGGGAGATAGAGATGGAGCCAAGATCTTAGAGATAAAGAAGAATTGCCATAGAAAAATCAATTTACACTTCTCTCATAAACACACTTCCTGTTACGTGGTTTGATTTTGGCCTTCTAAAATCCATGATGACAAAGCTTTTCTTAGATATTCTCTTCTTCAGTGTAAGTTAAAGAAATGGAGAGAGTCTTCAGTGCCTGTATATGTTAAATATGAAGCAAGCAAGCATCCTTTCTCTGTTAGAAGTTTATAACCTTTATGCAAATTTAGGTATTTCTAAATAATAATAAGTTGAAACTGGGTTGGGAGATAATGCTTCTGAGGTTCCACATTTCTGTACATCTTACAAGCAGAGACAGAGATAAATCAGTTCCTGTTTATCTTTGCAGGGAAATCTGTATAGGAAATAGCCTTAGAAGAAGCAGATTGTCTCTTGTATGAGCAAATAGAAGGTATGCTTACAGTCCAGTATAAAATTTTGGATTCCCTAAGGTCGACTTTCCTCTCCTTTAATATAACTCATCAATTCTGTAGGTGTCACCTTGGCTGCCTTCCCATCACTTAGTGGGAATGGGGACCCAGAGAACTGGCACAAGAGAATGCTGGTATTCTTCAACAGCTATGCCTCTGAGTGATCAAATGCTATGCCCCTTATACAGATGTCTCATGCCTTCCACCAGTATACATAAAACTGTAGTAAGCTAACGTGTTAGCTTGCAAATTGGATAAAACCTGAGACCTTTTGGTTGTTGGCCAACACTAAATAAGATGGAATTAGTTTATTTATAATCACAAAATCATATGCAAATACATATATGAATGCACACACAAAATTATTTTTCATATGTTTCAGGGTACATTCAAGGAGATAAAACAGTTGAGGAACACATTTTCCTACAAAATGTCTATGTCAAATTTCAAGATAAAATACTAGTGAGAAAATCTTTGACTTGTTATACAGTGACTGTGAACGCACTGGTGTGATAGTAATTGTCTTTTAACATTACATGAATGTTAGAAATTCGTATAACCCTATTATTTAGTTTGTTTGACATCTAAATGCTTTAAATAATGTAGAGCTAAAGCATTTTATCCACTTAGGTACATATTCTGTGCCTTTTAATATGTTTTAGATGCAATTTTCTTTGATCTTCTAATGAAATTCCTTAGTTACAAAATCACAGATTGAATGGTAGGAGAATGAAGGAAAGTAATAGAATCTACTTACATAGTCTCTAATATATGTACAAGAAAATAGCAGAGCACAAATAAATGGGGCACATCCAAATTAATAGCCTGAGAAATTCATTTAAGAGAGTATTTCCACCCCAGTGGTTAGTGTCATAAGAAACCAAGTCAAATAGCTCTGAACTTTTCAGAATCAATAGAGGAAAAAGTGCGAAGTTCAAATGAAAACATGTTTGATATTAGCTCTGAATAATTAATTTTAAAACCCGTTTTTTCCCATTATGATTTTAAAAATTGTTACCGTACCACAAAAACAATCATCACAATATATGTGAAAGCACTGTTGATGAGAATATTACATATTTATCATAGTGTTATTTGAGAAATGGTACTTGATTCAGCTTTTACTCAGATTTTCCTATCATAGAATATTTGGTCCACCAGAAAATGTTCATCTTTCACTTGTTTGATTGGAGTAATACATACAGCCAGCCAAAATCTTCAGGGCTACTAGTTCTAAGTTAAAATAAGAATAAACAGTACTCTCTCCAAGTGAAATCATTTTGTGATTTTTCCTAATCTTTCATATTGATTGAAATGAAATCATGTAGATCTGAGTACATCATAGATGCCTTTAATAAGTGGTTTACTTTTCCCATGATAATATAAACAAATAGTCTTCCTCCTAAACATGGTGAAATATAACTTTAACTTTAAATGTCCTTAATTTACATTTCCAACATGCTAGGTTCATTTGAAAGTCAATACATTTATCTCTAAACATACGTGTTCCTAAATGCAAATATATTGTAATGTAAATATCATCTAAATTGCACTGTTTATCATTAGATAATACATTTATTTTTTTAACATGAGTAAAATGTTATACAGTGTAATGGTTTAAGAATTAGTTACATAAGAAATGAGGGGCAGGTCTCATGGCCGAGTTGTTAAGTTCAGATACTCTGCTTCGGCAGCCTGGGGTTTTGCTGGTTTGGATCCTGGACACGGACCTAGCACCACTTGTCAAGCCATGCTGAGGCGGCATCCCACATAGCAGAGCAAGGAAGACCTACGACTAGAATATACAACTACGCACTGGAAGGGTTTTGGGGAGAAAAAAAAATTGGTAACAGATGTTAGCTCAGGTGCCAATCTTAAAAAAAAAAAAAAAAGGAAATGAAATAATAACCTCACTCTGTAGACATTTTATAGTAACCAGTGTATTTACTTTCTAGGGCTGCCAGTAACGAGGTACCACAAACTGGGTGGTTTAAACAACAGAACTCTGTTATCTCACAGCCATGTAAGTTAGAAGTCCAAAATCAAGACGTCTATAGGGTTAGTTCATTCTGAGGTCTGTAAGGGAAAGAACTGATCCAGGCCTTTCTCCTTGGCATGTAGAAGGCCAAATTCTCCTTATGTCTCTTCACATCGTCTTCCTTCTGTGTCCAAATTTCCCTTTTTTATAGTCACAGCAGTCATATTGGATTAGGACAACCATAATTATCTCATTTTAACTTGATTTTCTCTGTGAAGACCCTATCTTAAAGGAAGGTTACATTCTGAGGTACTAGATGTTAAGTCTTCAATATACACATTTGAGGGGATCACAATTCAACTCATAACAACCAGCTTGTACCATATAAATCAAGAAAATCAAGGATGATATATAGATCTGTTACAAGCTATCATAAATTAGTGCTGAAGCAAATTATCTGATTTTTACTCAAGTGCAAACTGACATTTTAAAATAGTGAATTATAATTTTTAAGACACTGACAACCATATTTTGAGATTTTAACTTTGTAAACTATAACATGAGTGTATTCTTTAATTTTTTTATTTTAAAAATGATTTCAAAGCCCAGAGCAAGATGGAAATACTAGTGAATTATACCAAATATGTAAAAATATGTAATACCAATTCTTCTCAAATTCTTCCAAAAATTTGAAAAGAACAGAATACATTCTGAACTCATTCAAAGAAACGATCATTGTCCTGATACAAAAGTCAGAAAAAAATGCTGCAAGAAATTAAAACTATAGATCAATATCCCTGATGAACACAGATGCAAAAAAATCAACAAACTAATAGCAAACAGAATTCAAACAGAATTTAGCACATTAAAAGGATTACACACCATGATCATGTGGGATGTATTCCTGGAATACAAGGATGGCTCAACATTAAAATCAATCAATGTAATTCATTACATTAACAGAATGAAGGAAAACACACACACACACACACACAGATGTGATTATCTCAGTTGATACTGCAAAAGCATTTAACAAAATTCAACACTCTTTTCTCAGAACAAGCACTCTATAAACTAGGAATAAAGGGAAACTATCTCAGCCTAAGAAAAAGCATGAAAAACCCACAGTTAATAACATACTCAAAAGTGTTCTGACTGAAAGCTTTTCCTCTGAGCCCAGGAACAAGACAAAGATGCCTACTTTTACTACTTTGATTTAACATAATACAGGAAGCCCTAGGCAAAAAAAGAAATAAAAGACATTTAAATGAGAAAAGAAAGAATTAAATTATTTCTTTTTGTCAATGGCAGGATCTTATATGTATAAAACCTAAAGAATCCACAAAAAAACTGTTACAACCAGCAAACTAATTTAGCAAACCGCAGGATACAAAATCAGCACAAACATCAGTTGCGTTTCTATAATTAACAGCGAACAATCTGAAAAAGAAATTAAGAAAATAATTCTATTTACAATTGCATCAAAAAGAATAAAATACTTAGAAACTGACTAAGGTAGTGAAAAACTAGCACACTGAGAAGTATAAAACATTACCAGAAGAATTGAGGAAGACATAAAGAAATAGAAAGATATCCTGTTTACAGATTGGAAAAAATAATAGAGTTAAGATGTAATATTATCCAAAATGATCTACAGATTCAACACAATCCCTAGAAAAATCACAATGACTTTTTTTTTCAGAAATAGAAAAATCCATTCTAAAATTCATGTGGAATCTCAAGAGACCCTGAATAGCCATAACTATCTTGAAAAGAAAAAACAAAGTTGGAAGTTTCACAATTGCTGCTTTCAAAACTTACTACAAAGCTACAGTAATCAATGCAATGTGGTCCTGGCACTAAAGAAAAACACATATACCAATGGAATACAATAGAGAGCCCAGAAAAAAACACTGACATATATGATCAAGAGATTTTCAACAAGTGTGACAAGACTGCTCTAAGGGGAAAGGACAGGCTTTTCAACATATAATCCTGGGAAAACTATATAGTCACCTGCAAAAGAATTAGGTTGAACCAGATAACAAAAGAAAATGAACACTTATCTACATTATATGCAAAAAACCCAAAACACTTCAAAATGAATCAAAGACCTAAACCTAAGAACTAATACTCTAAACCTCTTAGGGAAGAAAAAAAAGAAATAAAAGACAATAGGAGAAAAGCTTCATGACATTGAATTTGGCAATTATTTAATAGATATGAAAGCAAAAAAATGGGCAAGAAAAGAAAAATTAAATAAAATAGAGTACATCAAAATTAAAATCTGTGCATCAAAGAACACAGTCAACAAAATGAAAAGGCAACCTATGGAAAGGAAGAAAATGTTTGCAAATTATATGCCTGATGAAGGGTTAATATCCAGAATAGGTAAAGAATTCCTACAACTTAACAACCAAAAATATCATACAAAACCAATTAATAAATAGCCAAAGGACTTACATAATATTTCTCAAAAGAAGATATACAAATGGCCAATAAACAAATGAAAAAATGTTCAATATCACTAAAAATTAGAGAAATCAAAATAAAAACAATCATAAGATACCTCCTTATACCCATTGGAATGACTACTATCAAGAAAAAAAGAAGCAAACAATTTAGAGAGGATGTGAATAAATCGGAACACTGGTGCACTGTTGGTGAGAATGTAAGAAAGTGCAATCTTAGGGCTGGCCCTGTGGCCAAGTGGTTAAGTTCATGCACTTTGCTTCAGTAGCCCAGTGTTCACCAGTTTGGATCTGGGTGTGGACCTACACACTGCTCATCAAACCATGCTGTTGCAACATCCCACATAAAAGAATTAGAATGACCTACAACTAGGATATACAACTATGTACCGGGGCTTTGGGGAGGAAAAAAAAAGAGGAAGATTGGCAAAAGATGTTAGCTCAGGCCCAATCTTCCTAATCAAAGAGAAAGAAAAAAGAAAGAAAGTTCAATCTCTATGAAACAAAAGTATGATGATTCCTCAAAAATTTAAAAATAGAGGTCTGGCCCCCTGGCCAAGTTGTTAAATTTCTGCATACTCTGCTTCGGTGGCCCAGGTTCATAGGTTCAGATCCCACGCACAGCCCTACTCTACTCATCAGCCATGCTGTGGAGACATCCCACATCCAAAACAGAGAAATATTGGCACAGATATTAGCTCAGGGGTAATCTTCCTCGAGCAAAAAAAGAGGAAGATTGGCAACGGATGTTAGCTCAGGGTGAATCTTCCTCACCAAAAAAAAAAATTAAAAGTAGATTTACCATATAACCCAGCAATTCCATTTGAGTATATATTCAAAAGAATTGAAATAAGGGCCCCAATGATATATCAATACACCCACATTCATAGCAGCATTATTCACAATAGCCAAAAGGTGGAAGCAACTTAAGTGTATGTTCATTGATAAATAATGGATAAACAAAATGTGCTACATATATACAATGGAATATTATTCAGCCTTAAAAAGAAAGGAAATTCTGACATGTGCTACGTGGATGAAACTTGAGGACATTATGTTAAGTGAAATAAGCCAATCACAAAAAGACAAATACTGTGTGATTCTACTCATACGAGACATCTAGAATTGTCAAATTGCACAACAATATGAATGTACTAAATGCCAATGAACTGTACACTTAAAATGATTAATATGGCTAATATACGTGCATTTTACCACAATTAAAAAATGTTATGAATATCATTTCATAATAGGAATATTCTAATCAGTACTACTTCGAGGTAAATATCACTAGCTGAATGTTATGTATGCAAAGATGTTCTATTCTAACAAAGTTCCTTTTAATGTTAAAGAGTGGCAATGCATTATTTTTCTCCAATTGCTAATATCAGCAAAATACATATTACACTTGATATTAGATGCAATGATGACAGTACTAGTTACGAAAAATCCAATTTGAAGTTTCTTTTTAAGAAATATTGGGTAATTAACCATCTTCTATTTTAATGGCAATTAATCAGAAAAAAGTCAAGTCTTGTACATCTGCTCGACTTGTCTTGCACTTGAACTGTGACCATCTTATTAGGATATCTTCAGGAAACAATAAAATCTCTAAGTAGAGAAAACGTTTGATATGTTGTTCCTCCCTTTAAAATCATGTATACATATATCTGTATTTTTATAGTCATAAAATAGGCTCAGGGAAATATTTAAAGATACCAAGTAAATTCAACTGCGTTAATAGAAAGACAAAGACTAATTTTTATTAATATTACTAAAACATTCTATAAACTTTTGTTTCTAGTTGTAAACTTGTATCACATTGCTAGAACTGCCATAACAAAGTATTACAGACTAGGTGGCTTAAATGACAGAACTTCATTTTCCCACAGTCTGCAGGCTAGAAGTCAGAGATCAAGGTGTTTGCAGGGGTGCTTCCTTCTGAGAGCTGTGAGAGAAGAATCTGTTCTGGACCTCTCTCATTGGCTTGTAGATGGTTGTCTACTCTCTGTGTCTTCACATCACCTTCCCTCTGTCTATATCCGTGTCCAAATTGCCTTTCCTTATCAACACCTAAGTCATAGGGATTGGGACTCACCTTAATGATGTCTTTTTAACTCAGTTACCTCTGTAAAGACTCTGTCTCCAAATACAGTCACACGCTGAGGTACTGGGTGTTAGGACTACAACATATACTTTTTCAGGTGACACGTTAGCACATAAGAAACTTGAATGTTATAGAGTGAAGAGTTTTTCAAGGTATGGTCATAAGAAGGTCCTTAGATTTATTATTATTATTGTTATTATTATTACTATTAAATCTTTGTAGAAGGAATTGAATAAGATGTGTCTGCTTATGATCGGAAGATTAAAGAGTGAGAATCATGCCAGCATGTTTTATGTTAGACATGTTGTATATTTTTCTTTTGATTCTGTAATGAAATAGAGATAATTTTATATATTTTAGTGCTTTGATTCTAAAATGATTAAGTTCATACTATGAATAATTAGTAATAATAAGAGCAACAGCAAATACTTACATAGACTGTACCACGTGCCAGGCATTGTTCCTAACAGTTCAGTATCCCTGTTTTTCCGATGAAAGATTTGTAGGAGGAAATAATCTGACAGAGGTCTTCATGTCTGATGTATCAAGCTCAAGAGATGGATTAGAATCGTCTCTGACTTGATTCTGATACATGGAGCAAGAAAGGAGAGAACTTCGAGGCAACTGAGCCTTGTCCGGAGGTGCGAGCCACTTTGATTCACACCTCTTTTGCTTCAAATAATAGTTTGAAATATAAATCTACCAGTAAGCTTTTATCCCTTTAAACAAGGTACTGAAGAAAGTGTCTCAGAAAGGGTCATTAACCTTACCACCCACTAATCTTGAGAGAGATCATGTCAGGACAAGGTCTGCACCAGACTGTACCTACAATTTGGAATAAGGGTGGTGATAATACCTTGAGGCATATTAATTGTTTCACTTACTTTTTCTTTCTTTTTATTCTTTTCTCAATAAATGACTTCTTTCTGTGGTGTTAAATCTCCTGTTGTGGAGTAATCCATTTGACAGCAGGATTAGGTAATGATAACATGTCATTACATCTTTTTGGCAATTTAGACAACAGGATGGAGGCGGAGACAGAAGTTGCCATAAATATGGACCATATTTTTGAACCATCTTTTTAAAAGTTACCTCCATATAGTATGGAATCTAGAACTGTCAGTAATAAAGTTTCTTTCTAATATTAACTGCCATACTTGAGTCTAAGAAAATAGCTAATCTCTCACAACATATTACCTTCCACACAGAATTAAAATGAGAGACCACAAAGTTCAGTGTTCAGTGTATCCATTTGTCTACCATGATAATCCAAATTCTTTGGCAGGATTCTAATATTAATTTTAGCTAAACTGCAACAGTATAATATACAAGAGCATCCCCTAACCTAGTAGATTTCCAAGAGAAGTAGATGCCACAACCAAGCAACCCTCTCTAAAAGATGATTCTTTCCATCACTTTCCAAAATGGCCAATTTGAGGATAGCTCAGTAAACATTAAAAAGTGGAAGACCACAGGAATTTCACTGTCATGCATTTATTTGTCTCTCAATACTATCTTTAAAACTTAGACAAATGTGTACCTTCTCATAAATAAATAGATGAGTTAAATAAATAAATAAAAGTTCAGCCTTCTTTTAGTAAAATAAACAATATGATAGTGTGATTTATAATTTATACATAATGATTGTGTGATATACAATGTTTAAATATAAAATGTGTCAAACTGAAGAATAGCTTGTTTTACCTAAAATAGGAATTTCCACCAATATGTCTGGTTTTAAAATTTTTAGTTAACAATTGCAAATAGTTTGCCAGCTATTCATTAACTTGGATGAACTACCTTTAAATGATTACTGTGATACTCTTCTGACTACCCCATCAGAACCTGTTATTGAGACTTGGGGATTCTCTCTAGTGAATTTTGGTGTACTTAATGGGTTGTAGTAGACAAATGCTTTAATAAGACTTAACTAAAGCTACACATATCAAAATCTTATAATGCTTCTTGGGAACAATACAAATGGTTAAAAAATTGTTCTTTCCTGTCTATAGACAGAAGGTGGGTGTGTGTGTGTATGTGTGTGTTTACTGATATTTTTTCTTTGCCTACTTGTGTGATCCAAGTGACTGAAATATTACATGAGATTTAGTACTTGACATAAGATCATTTGAAATGGTTTCAGGCAATGAAAATTTGGTTATATTCCATGGAAGTTTACTCATTATTCTCCTCTTTAAACATAATAACTGATTTATGAGCACTAATTATTATTTTTTGGTAATGAATTTATTTTGGCTTGAAACTTGGCTGAAGTATTGAAATTTTACTCAGAGGCACAGACGAGTATTCGTCACACCATTGTGCTTGAAACACAGTTCAGGATAAATGTATCTGAGAACCTAAGTGAAGATGCTTAGTTTTTTTTTTCCCTCCAGCTAAAGTGATTTTTATTTTTTTAAGTGTGTATATACATATCAAAACATCAAAATTTGTCCTGAATTAAATATGATAAATATCAATAGCACCCTGGAATGATATCACATTTTGATTAGGATGCCTATCCAGACAAATTAAATATTCTGAGTAGAATTCTAGATGATTTCACTGATATTTGAAGAACAGGCTGTAGCTCGCTTTCTGCACTGGGATGTCCACCTGCTTAATTTCACCAGCAGTTTCCATAGTTGAGAATCCTGCTTAGATTTTACACAGCAGTTGAGACAACTTGCCAGGGTGCTGCACTACAATTCAGCTAATTGGACCACTAACGAGCTGAGAGACTTTTAATACCAATTGCCTGCAAACCACCCAGTGTGACTGCAGATGGCTTCTTAAGAGTTAGCCACTTCAGAACTAACATTCCTTGCTTCTTATATGTCAATAACGTAAGGACAAGATGGGGAGTTAAAATTTTGCATAGCTGTCCAGCACCCTCCAATACAGCTGGAAACTTGACTTCTTGCTTGTGTGTGATATATTATTAAAATAATCAGAATTACTGTAAAACATTCAAATTTGCATAGAAAATCGTATTATTTCTCTTCGCTAATAAGAATTATTTCCCTACTAAAACCAAAGGGGTTTTATAATTTTCTATACCATCTCAGTCAAAACATGTTTTTTAATTACACAGGCACACCTTTGATACTTTAGAATAAGGCTCAGGTTATAACAAGCACAGTATACCCGTTGAGAAATAGATCCTTCAAAAATCATTTTTATAGATGCTTCCTACTTCCTCTACTTAATGTTTACGTTTTGGTTTATATATCTAGAATAAATACAGCTGGCTCAGCCTGGCTTGAGTAGATCTCTTTAAATCTCACACACACAACAATATCATTTAAATTAAAATCGTTAGTTTTTAAAATAATCATTCGGTGCCTCCAACTGTGATAGTTTTCTTTCACTGAGAGCACTCTACTAGGATTGTCACTACGAAGGTAGATATGTGGCTATTTTATTTCTAAAGTATTTCATGGGAATGATGTTTCCATTCAATTTCACCTCAGGTAAGTCCAATCAATATAATCCAATGAAGGTAATTTCTTTCCTTTAACAGTGATGATTGCACAGATGTTAAAGAGGTCTAATTCTTTTTAGAACACTGAGACCTCAGGAAAGGTTGGCCAGTGGGCTTCCAGGACAAAAATTTTTGTTTTCTTAAGAGATTCATAGGAAGTCAGTCTCTACTTTCTACTGAATGTAAGTGAAGTGCACGCAGCAATGAATGCATGAAGACAGGGTATTTTATAACATATTCAGTTCCTCTTTGTTTCAAAAATATTTTATAATTTTTCACGTTATAGGACTCAAAACTCTTTGACAAATTTATTTTTAAATATTTCTCATTTTATGGATGTACTATTGTTTATCTCTTTACCTACTGAAGGACATCTTGGATGTCTCTAAAATTGGCAATTATGAGTAAAACTGTTATAAACATTCCTGGGTAAATTTCTGTGTGCATGTTTTCAGCTCATTTATGTCAATATCTAGGACTTTTTTGTTTTGTAATAAACTGCCAATCTATCTTCCAAAGTGGCTGTACCATTCTGAATTCCCACCAGCAGTGAGTGGAGACTTTCTCTTGCTCTGCATCCTTGCCAGGATCTATGTTGTCACTCTTTGGGGTTTTAGACATTCTAAAAGGTGTGTAGCTGTATTTCAATGTTGTTTTAATTGCACTTCCCTATTTACATATGGTGTTGAGTGTGTCTTCACATGCTTATTTGGCATCTGTATAACTTCTCTGGTGAAGTGTCTGTTCAGATCTTTTGTCCACTTTTTTAATTGTGCTTTTTTTTCTTATTGTTGGATTTTAAGAGTTCTTTGTATATTTTGCATACAAGTCCTTTATCAGACATGTGTTTTACAAATATTTTCTCCCAGTCTGTGGCTTGCCATTTCATTCTCTTAACAGCGTCTTTGGTAGAGCAGAAGTTTTTAACTTTAAAGTAGTCAAACAATTCTTTTTTTCTCTCATTGACAATGCTTTTGGTATTGTATCCAAAACTCTTTGCCAAACTGAAGATGATCTACATTTTCCCATATGTTATTTTTTAGTCAGATCACTTTTGATTCTCTTTTAAGGTGGATTTAATTTGTTTGGTTGGTCATGACTCTTACTCTAGGCCATAGTCCTATCTTATAACATTCGGCTTTCATAAAATGGGAAGGCAAAGACGCGCGATAATTTTAACTTTCGATTATAGTCTTTCCAATCACAATTATGGTACAGCCCAAGCTTTATCAACTCAAAGAAGCCTTTCCAAACTTTCAGCATGAGTTATTTTGTCACATATCCCTAATGGATACCCTACTGTTGCATGGCCAGTATTATACTTTACTTGTTCATTTAATTGACATCTTCCCTATTGAGCGCTAAATTCCTTGTTGGCAGGATATGCTTATTGCATTTCTTCATTCTTAGTATTCTTAGTACACAGTACAATTTATATTATTTTATTGAAGGGTAAAACTTTGTACAGTAGAAGACATTTCATTTCTAATAAACTAACTTTTCTAATACTAACTGAAAAAAAAAGGCTTGCCAAATATTATGCATGGAAACATCTCACAAAACGCATTCAATAGAGTTTGTAGGATGAGTTTTATAGATTTCGTTGAATTTAGGTGGGGAAAATAAAGCAGCTGGTATGAAGGCTTCTTCAAAATCTTTCACAACTCAAAAACGCTTTTCATATCTCTTCCTTCTTCTTTAATATCAAAGGTCATTCAGGTCCCAGGATTTTGATTTAAAAAATATTTGGAGTCTGAATTCCAGTTTTTAACCATTACTGTGAGTTACAAATGCAAAATTTAAGTGTAGCCTTGAGCAAAGAAAATAATTTGCCTTCTGTTTAGACTTACCAGTATTTAATTAACATGTATTTTAATTTGATATACAATTTTTAAAAAATATCTGATGCTTTTCTCTCCCTGGCTGTAGCTCTTGCTCTCACTCTCTCTGTTACTCCTCTTGGTGCTGGTGGAGTGATGACAGAAATACACATTTTTCATAGTGATGTTAACAATAGATAATTAATTTATTTTCCATAACAATTCTCAATATTTTCAGAGATTTTAACCTTATTTTATATCAACCAAACTACATATAAACAGGAGTTGTATGCACTGCTAAATCTTAAGCTAACTGTAAAATAAATTTACACTTTTTTATATTAAAGATGGATCAATTTCCTATAAAATTCTATCTGTAATATTACAATCATTTTGACACAAAGTAATAGTGATCTTCAGCCTATTTAGTTTGATTCCCATATTTTCTTAATTCATATTCTCTTTTTTTCTTATAAAACTAACATCCTTCCTTTGTTATCATTATATTGTCATAGCAACCTGTAACTAGTATAGTATAATTTTGTTGGCCACACAATTTCTAAATTTTAGCATAGATATTTCTCCATGTTTCTATTAAGCATGGACATGACATGAGGAAAACTGTCTTATTCTTATTTTAGATCATTTAATGAATAAAGTCATTGTAAAATGGACAGCTAATAATAACTAGATATTTTGGCCTTAACTTACTCTCATTTAAATTTGTAAGAACATGAAATAGTGTTTTCACTGTCCTTGGACAGGATTTATTTCCCATCCAATGTTTATAATTGTTTCAAGGACATTTAAAATGATATTATTTCAATAAGAAATATTAAATGTTTCTATATCTTTATGTATATAGCTTAAATGCTTTTCAAAATCATAACTCATTCTTAATTATTACTACTCAAAATACAAATGGATTTTCATTAACCATTCATATCTTTATTCTCTGTTCATTTGACTTAGTTTTGCTCTAATTTTATGTTAAGGCAATTTTATGAACCACCATCTAATTATGCTTGCTGGGAGTATATTTTGGACCGTTTAACCTTGGTATAAATGAAATGAAATTTCCAGAACTTTACTGTCTTTCAAAGCACATGCATGAAATATTCTGAAGAATTAATAACATACTGAGATGACTAATTCATGATTGTCAAAAGTACTCCGACACAACTATAGTTTATCATATGTTAGGGTGTTCTTTTATTCTCAGCAATCAGTGTTAAGTCCTGAGAAATATTTTTTTAAGAAAAATTTCATGATGCATTTCATGGTAAAGGAAACATGTTTGAAAAACAACATGCTGCCTTGTAAAAAGCACAACAAAAAAGAGTAATTAGCTTTCAATTAGAAAGTTTGAATCTACCTGCCAAGTCGAAAAATCTAAATCTGTTACATTCCCTGCTACTAAATTTATTAAAGTGGATAATTGATCATATATATCAATCCCCAAATTTTGAGAAAGTTAGCACCTGTGTGCTGATAATTTTACAGTCAGTATTGGCCATTCATGGCACCATATAAAGCCCATTACTCATTATTCATAAATTGCTTATATGCTTTGTAGAGAATGCAGAGCAATCAGAGTTCGTTAATCTTTTCAGTAGTGAGGTAAGGTGATAATGATGGAAAATACAAGATATACAGAACTGAAGTGATGAATTTATTAACACATATTCGATTCAAAAAGAATTTTAAAAACATGTTTTGAATACACTTTTTGTAAACCTAATTATATGGTGAAACAATGACATTAATATATGGTAACTGTCTGGAGGATTGCTGGAAAGAAAGAGTCCCATACATATCTAGTCACATATAAGACCTAAAAATGAAAAAATAGAAATAGTGGATGGTAATGAAAAAGTCCTGAGAAGTTATTGGAAGGGAAGTTTAAGAGATACACAAGTTTGATAAGAAGGAAAGCAATGTAGACCAGGCTGAAGTACTATTTTTTATAAAATGAAATATGGTTCAGGAGAGAAACATAAACAGCATGGGGTTTAGGGAGAGAATATGTGCAATAAATTGGAATAAGAAACTTTGGATGCCTGCAAAATAATTAGAAATTATGCTGATACGGGAAAGTTAGACAATGAAATAGCTAAATCTTAGAGATTCCGAACTGAAGAAATCAGATTTCTGGACAAAAATAAATCCCCTTAATTATTTAAACTTTTTTATTGTAAAATATAATACATATAGAAAAAATACACAGGACAAAATTTTATGATACAATGAATTCTTCAAAAATAACCACATATAACCATCCCCAAGTCTGGTAAAATAATATATTTTAGTATTTCCAAAGACACATGCCTCCTCCAATCACTGGCTTCTTTCTTTCCCAAAATGGGCAGAATCCTGTTTTCTAACAGCATAATTTCATTTTGCCTGTTTTTGGACTTTATATAAATGGATTCATATAATAGATGCTCTTGGATATCTTGCTAAACTTGACATTTGTGAGATTTAACTGTGTTGTTGCATATAGGTACCATCTGCTCATTTGTATTGCTAGATTTTTTTCTCAGACTTTTCATATATTCTAGTATTTGGACGTTTGTGTGATTTCTGGTTTGACGCTACTGTAAACATTCTTGTATATGTTTCAGTGCTCAAGTACATGCATCCTCATTAAACACACATCTAGGAGTGGAATTGCTTTGTCATTGAATTTATGTATGTTAGGCTTTAGTGGATATTGCAGAATCGATTGCTGTAGTTGACCAATTTACATTCCCACCAACAGTGAATAAATATTGGCACCTCTCCTCCATTCTAAAACTTGATAGTAAGCGCTGTATCTCATATTATCCACTAAGAGTTTTTGTATTTTTTATTTTACTTTTACTCTTTACAGGCAACTAATTTTACGAATAGTTTGAAAATAAACAAATAACTTTTGTCTCTTCATAGTATTGAATTGGAAGTCCAGCTGAAAACACTGTTTTTTCTTCCCTTCTCTGCAAGGACATTTTTTTCATAAATTAAGTAAACATGTATGTGTTGGTCAGTTTCTGTGTTTTCTCTGCCAGTTCACTGGTCAGATTTCCTTATTGCTAATTTCTATAGCCCTGAGACGAGTCTTGCTTTCCACTCATGTTGCTCCTTCCACTGTGTCAGTCTTAGCTACTTGTGGTCCTTTATACTTCCATATAAATTTTACATTCAGTTTGTCTAGTTTTACACATGCACACATAGTACTTAAACATGCAAGCATGTACACTTGTGGAATTTTGACTAGGATGGCACAAAATCTATAAACTAATATAGGTAAAAATTAAATCTTTAAATTGTTGAATATTCAAACTCGTAATGTGCTCCATTCATGTAGGTCCTCTTTAATTTTTTCTTTAATATCTTAGAGTTAATAAAGTTTTTCTCATCACATTTATATGTTCTTGTTGTTATTTGGTATTTTGGTGCTATTGTAAACAGTATTGTAATATTGTAAATCTCAAATTCGTTTTTGTTTCTTGCTAATATTTATAAATGCTATTAATCTTGAATTTTTGTATATGCATTTTGTACAAATGGTATATATATATTTAAATACCATAGAAAAATTCATTAATGCATTACGTTTTGCTGATCATATTTACTTTAATAAATTTTCTGTAGATCTTTATCTATGTACACAGTTATAAGGTGCTATTGTAAATTTACCATGGCTGTGGTTTTACCCTTTGTAGAAGGACTTTTTCAGAGATCTGGATTAAAAGAATGAAACACATTATTACATGGGAGGAGAAAAGCAATATTTTGTAAATAAATTTGACTAATTCAATACTACTATAATAAGTTAGTGAATGACTTCATTACATTCTGACATGATTGACAGAATTATAGAACAATTCTGAGCATTTGTCCCATCTCTTCCCATATTTTCCAGGATTTAAAATGATAATGCAACCAACAAAGAGTGATGTATGGATATTGACCTAAGAGTCCCAACATGGTTTCTATCTCAACCTTGATTTCAACAGAATATCCTACAAACTCTCTTCCTACTGCCTGTAGCAGCCGACTCCCAGCTAGTTTCACATTTGCCAAGCAAGGGGCAGGGAGGAGGAATATCATCAGAGGCATAGGAAATCTGAAATCAGAGGGACTAATAACTTGGTATTTTGGCCAACCTGAGCAGTATCAGATAGGAAGAGTAAATATGCTAATGTGTAGGCGAATTATGTAAATACCTTCGGAAAGGTTTTATTTACTTCAACCATTCATAAAACTTTGGTATGTGTCTACATTATGTTGTTTTATGTGGTATAGTTCTGTATATGTTTACAGCTTAAAACACAGATGTAAATGTATTTTCCACATGACTGTCTCTGTATAGAAATATATCCTACGCATAAAAAGGCAAAAATAAAATTAAGGATGCTATATCTGACGGATTTCAATTCTCAGAGACCTAGTGGGTTTAATGATGTTGGGTTTTCCATTCTGTTCCATTGATCTGTTTACTCTTTCAGCAATACCACACTGTCTACATCACTGTAACTTTATAACATGTCTTGAAGTCAAGTATTGTCAGTCCTCTGACTTCATTCCTTTTCATTATTGTGTTGGTTATTTGAGGTCTTTTGCCTTTCCATATAACATTTAGAATCTGGATGTTGATAGTCAAAAGATAACTTGCTAAGATTTTTATGCATGTTACATTGAATCTCTAGATCAAGTAATTAATTTAGATTTCTTCATATGCATATTCTATGGCTTTCCACTAAATGTTCTCAGTGATGGAACTAAGCTATATGTACTATGCCTTATCATGGTTACAATATTGGGATTATAATTAATGAAAGTGGTATGGGCTTAGAAACAAGGAGTTATAGATTTAAATTCTAGGTTGTTCATTCAGTAGCTATGTGATCCTGGCCAGAGTACATAAACCATCTGAGCCACAGCAAAATAGAAAATCATTACATTGTACAATTAGAGATTAAATTAATGCCGTATGTATTACCTTAATTAATTAATGCCATGTTACATTGCCTGCTATATTGAAGCGTTTCAATTACTGGGGTAGCACAGTAGAAGTAATGGTTGTACGTATAATAAAAGTGATGTGACAGAGAAGGGTATTGCTGTTAGCAATAGTAGTAGAAGTGCTGTTTTCCTGTTCAAGATAAATTTAGGGACAAATTATTTTGAATTATTGTAGCCTAATTAGATACTTTTAAGCTCTCTATGGATGGGGATAACTACAAACCAAGTATCAAATAGTCAAAGCTTTAAACAGAGGCTTAATAAGAAAATGGAAATCCAAATGAAATTCATGTCATCCAAACTCATTTCCTCCATCAAAGTCTTTCATAAAACTTCATCTACTCAGGAAACTTCCCTTGACTCATCCTCAGCTGAATAATGCATCTCTTCTACTTCCCCTTTATTTTATTATTTTGGGGGGAAGCTTATTACTCAGATTGTATTTCAGACTTACTCAGTGGAAATTCCTACTTGGGCATTGATAAGTCTGGCAATTCTCTGGTTTACAAACTTAGTGTTAGGCATTGAGCCTGCTGACAGCAAATATAATTTTCAGCGATCACAATAGTAGAGAACTCCATTGATGGAATATTAACACTTTAAGTCGTAAGTAAAAATTAATGACTTGCTCAGATCGCCTGGAAATGTGTCTTCATGTGGATCTCTCACAGCCAGGAAATTGTGCAAAATATCTGAAGTAGTGGAAGAGACATGGAATCAATGAACAGTACCAATAAAATGAGATTTTGTTGTGCACTTTATTATTGCTATTATTCTAAATGGATGTGCAAGGTCCTGCAACAATTATGCCCATTTTTCTACTCGAAAGGGTAAAATATTAAAATAAAATATGAGAAGTTGCAAAACATAACACTACCCTTAAGAATAAATACTGAGAATCTTATTTGCAAATGTAATACAAGTCGTCTGTAAAAGGGAACAAATTTAAAACTACTAATACAATTCAATTTGAAAATATGATCTAATATAAAATTTCTCACATTAAAAAGCTTACCTCTAGGGCCTGGCCCGGTGGTGTAATGGTTAAGTTCACATACTCCACTTTGGGAGCCCAGGGTTTGTGGGTTCAGATCCCAAGCGAGGATCTACACATCACTCATCAAGCCATGCTATGGCAGCGTCCCACAAACAAAGTGGAGGACAATTGGCACAGATGTTAGGTCAGGGACAATCTTCCTCAAGCAAAAAGAGGATGGTTGGCAACAGATGTTAGCTCAAGGGCAATCTTCCTCACCAAAAAAAAAAGTTTACCTTTAAATAATATTAGTAATAATGCCAACCTTTATATGGATTTGCATATGTCAGTATCATGTTGCATTCTTAGAGTTTTCATGTAAAATCCTTTAGCTGAATAAAATGCATACTTATAGTGCTCTGCTCTCAACACAATTGTGCTTTATTGATTTAAGCAGTTTTACAACAAAGTTGATAAGCTGTTAATTTTAAAAAGGTTATTGAACATATATTCCCATATATGTTCATATATTATCAATATGATAATATTGCTATAAGCAATAAGCAAGCATATAACTTGCTGCGGAAATTGACAGTGGGATAACAATAATTAAATATAGTGATCATTAAACTCTTTGCAAACTGTAACAAAAGCTTACATGTCCCTAATTCTCCTTGGAGAAATATTAAAATAACCAAAACTTGAAAAATAAAATATATCAGATGAAGAAAGGTGGAGGATACATTTCAGAATGAGGTAATTAGCATTAAATAATAATAATAATAATGGAGAGGATGAAGAGAAATTGGAGGAGGAGGTGAAGAAGAAGAAGAGGAAGAGGGGAAAGAGGAATCTCATCTAGGAAATCGACATAGCTCAGAATTTCTGGAGTGTGAATCCAAGTGAAGAAACAGATAGGCTCACATTTGATTTGAAGGCAAAGATGTACACAAAGTACTAGCGTAATATGTAAAATGCTGAGATTTACCCTGTGAGTTATGGATAATCACTAATAATTTGGAGCTTGAGAGTGTATGGGTTGGTTTAAGGATGAAATCAACGGCGTTGAGACCATGGGCTGTATAGTAAAGAGTGCTGGTTGTATTCCAAAATGTGTTCCCCTTTCTTCCTGTGCACCTAACTACATTTTCTGGCTTTCTTTGCATTTGGTGTGGGTGTTTCATTAAGTTCTCGCCAATATGATGTGAGCAGAAGCAATGTGTGCTACTTTGAAGATTTCAGCTGAAGACTCAGTGTGCCTTTGTTATGTTCTTTTCCTTTTTCACTGGGTGAAACCAGAAGTGCCCAAACACCCATGACATAGATAATAAAAGATGTTAAGGAATGATGGAAGGACATCTAGAAAGGAATCAAGCTGACCTGCATTCATCGGCCACCCACTCTGGCATTTTAACATGAAAGAGAAAGTGAAACATATTTGTCCTGTAAGTCACTATATAATTGGGTCTCTTGCTTCCTCTAGCTTGACCTTCTATCCTACCAATATGGGATCTAAGCATGTTAACACAAAATGAAGGAGAGAGATATTGTCCAAGCTAGAATAGTTTTGAGGGAGTAGAGAGAAGAGAGAAGACAAAGATCGAAAAGTAAATTATTTACAGGACAAGTGATTAAATGGATTTAAAAGTTAAGAGACAGGTATATTGGGGGCCAGCCCCGTGGCTGAGTGTTTAAGTTTGTGCGCTGCACTTTGGTGACCCAGGGTTCACCAGTTTGGATCCTGGGTGTGGACCTGACACCACTCATCAAGTTAGGCTGACACAGCGTCCCACATAAAAGAACTAGAAGGATCTACAACTAGTATATAGGACTACATACTGGGGGGCTTTGGGGAGGGAAAAAAAAGAGGAATATTGACAATAGATGTTAGCTCAAAGCAAATCTTTAAAGAAAAATATTCTCTAGGAAAAACAGTTCCTTAAGAAAATAAAAATAAAGATTTTTTTTATTTTTAAGTATTAAGGATAATTTCTAGTACTTAATTTTTCAGACCTGGCAGCACAATTTTATTGAGTTAGAAATAAGTATGTACATTTGAATTTACAGAAACATTGTTGGAAAAGGGTTTGTTTTAAATTTGTCTAAATTTGAAGTGGTGTTAGTACATTTAAGTGTAGTTAAGTGAGATTTTATTATGGAATTCAGCATAAATTTCTAAGCAGTTGTTTTAGGTTTGAGAATTGTAGAAACATCGCAGCAAATGAAAGCAAGACTTGATAACTTCTCCTAAGTGTGTGTGAAGAATGAAACAAAAAGGCGTCCCAGGGAAATTTTGTAAATACAAGTAACTATTTAAGGAACATTAGAGGAAAGTAAATTTCAGATAAGAGAATTCTCAGAAAAGTAGAATAGGGAGAGAGGAGCTTCACGGAATCCACTGGAAAAGGGACCTTCAAATAAGGCAGCTGTCAACAGCTTGAATGCCACAGAGAGGTAAAATAAGTTAAAACCAAAGAGAATTACAGAAGAGTTTTACTTTCCAGATAAATTAGGTAAATGTCTCAGGAAACTATATCCTGATGTCAAAAAAGCATTCTTCAAGATTAGAGAGTAATA
Organism: Equus przewalskii; assembly: GCF_037783145.1. Taxonomy (NCBI): domain Eukaryota; kingdom Metazoa; phylum Chordata; class Mammalia; order Perissodactyla; family Equidae; genus Equus; species Equus przewalskii. The sequence continues at coordinate 58,327,354 of NC_091846.1, forward strand.
AAGTCCATGCGAGGCAGGTGTCAAATATGGAGGACCACCCACCTAAATTGACTGGGAGACTGTATGCCATAATATACAGCATAATCAGAAGGTGGTTTCGCTGATCCCAGGGGTGAGACTTGGAATCATAATCAGAGGTAGAGAGTTAACAAGGTGATAAAACTAGAAATGTAAAAATTAGTTAACTATTCAGTATATTTTAACACTCATTATTTTATTTCTTTTCATGTTTAAAGTCAATATTTCTTAAAATATTCTCATTTTCATAAATATCAATAAACCTATGTAATCCATAAAGAACATATACAATACATTTATTGTGATAATATAGGAAGCTTTAAAAATACTTGTGAATAAATAACAATGCAAGAATGATATGACTCACTTCTTAAGGTATAATACACAAGAATCAGATGGAAATTGCCACCTTGGAACACACAAAACTCAAGGGATCTAATTCTAAGGCTCAATTTTATAACAAAGTCTTGAAATTTTATCATCACTCTCAATTGAGCACTTCTGAAATCTTGATCTCAACCATTCCAATTTCAAAATAGAATATTTAAGCTTTCTAGCTTTCCAGTAATTCAACTACCAATAACTTATTCTTTGACCTAGTTACATGTCACATTTCCTGCTGTGTAATTGTAGTATTTGATATCACTTACCTTCTTGCGTTTTCTATTAGGATTTGGCACTCTTCTTCATTTTCCCTGGTATCTGATTTCAGCACACGTGATTTTGGCTTTGTGATTCTAGTCTCAAAGTTTGTAAATAATATCAAACTTTCCTTAATCTGTACTTAATAAAATTCAAAAAAGGTTTGCATATAATTACCTATGCATCCAATATTCTGGTTGTAGAGTAATGCCCCTCCCTTGGTTTTCTGCTATTCTTACCTAATTATTTATTCAATAAAAAAGTTTACACTTCAGAGAATAAAAGTAAATCAACTAGTTCACAATATTTTTCCAGAGTTTTTTGTATATATAGCTGAAGGCATTTGTACTGTCAACGGGATTTTTCTTCTCTTGATGACAGTCATATCCCAAGGACTTGAAGAAATAAAGGCGTAGATAACCTGTCCCCGAGCTCCTTCAGAGAGTTTGATTTAATATTTCAAGATAAGGATTTTCAAAAAGAGAAAGAGGCTACTTTTTAAAACCGAAGATACAACCTGTGCTATTTTTCTTTATAGCAATGATAGCATTCGATATTGTTGCACATGTTTTAGAATCCATTTAGTTCATACATATCTTAAACATTTGATTGTAACGCCCATTAAGACAAATATTATCATTTTGTAAGATATGTTCTCGATCATCCAGTACAGTGATTAGTTCAATAAATATTGAATGAATGAATGAATGAACAAATGAGTAAGTGTTAATGAAGAAATCCACTCATTAATTTGTCTATCCTCTGTTCAAAGACATACTAAAGTATAGTTATTTTATTCTGAGCTGAGTGTTGCCAGGGGCCTATGCTGGATTATGACTTCACTGCTTATTGGTATATAATCTACCATAGCCAAAATGTTAAGTTGCATATGACATAACAACAAATAAATAACGTACCCTTCCTTTCATGTCATTTACATGGTTGAACATTTAATATCGTTATTGTTTTCAATTCTCATTGGTCCAAATGTCCTAAATTTGTTATATCAACTATGTCCTGAATCCTAACCTTATTTATTCCTTAGATGTAGTCACTAGAAATGATTGTTTAATTATTTTTGATTCAACTAGTACATTTACTTTAGTGGAATAGAGTTAAGAAAAATATATTTAAAATCGTCCTGCAGTAAAAATTGATAATTATTTAGTCTACGGGCTCAGGGAAATTCATGACTCGTGCGATTTGCTCCGGCTAGGAGATTACACACTCTACTGTTGCTGAATCATGGCTGGGCCTTCTTTGGTGTGGGGAAAGCTTTCTGCACCACAGGAACTTGTATGGAAAGAAAACATTTAAGTTCTTTGATGTTGAACTTTGCCTAATAAATTGATATAAGATTTTTGAATGATTTAAGAATTTGTCAACTATTCTTCAACTATTTTGTTATTTCTGGAGATAAGAGATTTAAATTTGGCTTTGGCAGTTTGAGTTCTGTAGTTACTGATATTGACAGTATATCTTATACAAGGAAAAATAATTCTCATCTTTGCATTCCCTTAACAGAGTCTTTTGATTTATAACGGTTTTTAATTTTGGTGAAGTCTATTTGCTCACGTGTTCTAATTATGCCTGTCCAAGTTATTGAAGGAACTTGTGAGATTTCATGGGTATACTACATAAGGCTTCAATAAGGCAACAGGAGGAATAAACATGGGCAAACATCAAGGAGTCCAAAATATCCAGACTCAGTATCCAAATTCTCCCTTTTTCACATTTGGTGTGCTTTATTCACGGATCAAGACACTTGTGAAATATCTTGAGTTCAATGAATCCACAGTCTTAGCCAGGAAGGGTTCTTTTATACACCTCTCATTGTAGTGCTGAAACCAGACAAGCCGCCAGTCCACACATTTTCTTTGGGGATTTCAGAATGTCATACTTATTTCAAGTGTCAACCTCAAAGTAATTTTGAGTATTATGTGAGGTAGAAATTGCTTTAGTTTTTTGTCTACGTGGATATCTAAATATTCTAACCCATGTTTTTGCATAGATATTACTTTTCCCATTGAAATATGAAGGATTTTTGTGAAAAATCAAAATACCCATTATATCTATGTTTCCTCTTCTATTCTAGATATGTATTTGTTTTTCCTTGGACCAACATCACGCTCCCTTGAATTCCTGAGCTTTAGAGTGGGACTTGAAGTAAGATAATGCAAATCACCCAAATTTGATCTTTGATGCTTTCCAAAGCTCTTTGCATACGCCAGATTCCTTCATTTTCATGTATATTTTAAAAACAGCTAGTCAATTTCTACAAAAATGTTTTTAAAAATTGCTGTGAATTTTGTTGAGAGTGGATTGAGTCTATAGATCAATTTGGGGAAAAAGTCTTGGAAATATTCTTCCAATCTGTAAACATGATACATGTCTTTATTTAGATCTTTTTACATTTCTCTCTACAGCATTTTGTAGTTTTCAATGCAGAGGACTTCAAGTCTTTTTAAAAAAATTTATCCCTACCTACTTTGAGTTTGTTGGTGCTATTGTAAATAAAATTATTTTTATTTCATTTTCCAAATGTTACTTAAGATTATATAAAATACAATTGATTTTTTATTAACTTTGTATACCGAAAACATACTAAATTCATTATTAGTGTTAGTAATCATTTCATAGATTCTTTTATATAATTTTACATAAATAATTGTCATTTGAAAAAGAAATGACAGTATTTATTCCTTTCAAATATATATGATTTTATTTTTTCTAGGTGTAGCACAATGGCCAGAAATTCCAAAATAACATTGAATAAAAGTGATTAGAATGATAATCCTTGGCATTTCCTGATCTTAGAAATACACCATTTAATAATTTACCTTTATGTAGCTACAACATTTTGTGGATGCCCTTTACCGGAATGTAGTGGCTCCCTTCTCATCTAAGTTTACTGAGTGTTTTTCTCATGGATGGATGTTAATTTTCGTCACATACTTCTTTATATCTATTGCTGTAATCATGTAATTTGTCTATATTCTGTTAATATAATTTCCTTAATTCAAATATTAAGCCAAACATATTGTTGAAGTTGACCCTAATTGATCATGATGTATAACCTATTTTTATAAGTCTAGATTTCATTGGTTAATAAATCATTGAGTTTGTGTGTCTGTAGTGTGTTTTTTTTTTTTTTAAAGATTTTATTTTTTTCCTTTTTCTCCCCAAAGCCCCCTGGTACATAGTTGTATATTCTTCATTGTGCGTTCTTCTAGTTGTGGCATGTGGGACGCCGCCTCAGCGTGGTTTGATGAGCAGTGCCATGTCCGCGCCCAGGATCCGAACCAACGAAACACTGGGCCGCCTGCAGCGGAGCGCGCGAACTTAACCACTCGGCCACGGGGCCAGCCTGTGTGTATATTTTTATGTTGGAAATTGGCCTGTAATTTTTACTGTAATTTTTTTAGATCTTAATAAATGAGTTGTGAAGTGCTTGCTCCTTCTCTCTTTTCTCAGGGAGTTTGAATAAGATTGGTGCTAATATTACCTTAAATGTTGAAAAAAAACCCTAAATAAAACAATCTGAGCTGGAAGACTTCTTTTGGGAATTCCAATTTGGATAAAAATTTAATTTCATTAATATTAATAGAACTAGTCTGGTTTCTGTTTTATTTTGTCTCAATTTTGATAAGTTGGACAATTCAAAGAATTTGTTTATTTCCTCTAATATATACAATGTCTGGCATAAAGTAATTCATAATATTATATTATTTTATTCTGTAGAGCCTGTAGTGATGACTCCATGTTCATTTGTAACACGAGCAAATTATTTCCCCTCTTTTTTATACTTGATCAATCTAGCTAGATGTTTACCAATTATATTAATTTTTCAAAGAAAAAACTTTTGTCTTTGATAATTTTTCTGTGTTGTTTCCTAACTTTTATTTGTTTTGGTTCCAATTTTTTAGTTATTTTCTTCTTTTTGCTTATATTAGATTTACTTTTCTCTGAAAGAGGAGCTTTAGTTCATTAGTTTTAGACCTTTCTTATGTAATAATATACACAAATGTTAAACTAATATTGTATTTTTATATAAACATGTAAAGCCATAAATTTCCTTCTAGGTACTGTTATAGAATCATCCCACAGGGGCCGGCCTGGTGGTGCAGCAGTTAAGTTCACATGTTCCACTTCTCAGTGGCCCAGGGTTCGCCGGTTCGGATCCCGGGTGCGGACATGGCACTGCTTGGCACACCATGCTGTGCTAGGCATCCCACGTATAAAGTAGAGGAAGATGGGCACGATGTTAGCTCAGGGCCAGTCTTTCTCAGCAAAAAGAGGAGGACTGGCAGTAGTTAGCTCAGGGCTAATCTTTCTCAAGAAAAAAAAAGAAGGAAAAAGAATCATCCCACAAATTTGGATATGTTCTATCCTCATAATCATTCAGTTTAAAATATTTACTTATTTCTTTAGTGATTTTTTTTTCCCTAGACCCATGCATTACTTGTAAGTACGCTCTTCTGTTTCCAAATATTTATTGTTCCTAGATATCTTATTACTATCAAGTTTTATCTTAATTCCATTTTTGGAAGGAAGCATACTCTGTTTGATTTCAATCCATGAAATTTACTATGAAAATTTAAAACACAAGGTTTATCTGATACACACACATTTTGCCCTTGAAAATAATGGATGATTACTCTGTAAATTATCTATTTGGTCAAGGTGTTTGATATTAACTGGTACTTACTGTTTGTCCAATTATTTTGTCAAGTGTTGAGACAAAGGCTTTCAAAGTACCAAGTGTAGTTTTGTTTTTGTCTATTTCTCCCTTTAGTTTTATTCATTTTGATTCATAACTTTGAAAATATGTTATTAAATGCATATGATTTTATTTCCTCTTGATGAATTGCTCTTTTTTATTAAGACAGCTGTCTCTTTGGTAATATTATTTTACATGAAGACTATGGTATCTGGGATTACTATAGCCATTTCATCCCTCTTATGCTCACTAATAACATGGTGTATCTTTTTCAATGCATTTATTTTTCAGCCTCTCTACATATTCATATTTAAAGTACATAAATAGTAGAGAAACTTTTTTCTCCATTCTGACAATCTATGTCTTTTAATGACACCAGAATTAATTTCTCTGTGATTAACATAGACGAGAGGCTGTACATTCCACAGGTTCACCAAAGTCCACAGTGAACACGTAAAAATCACTACATTATATCTGCCTTCAGTTTTCTCATATCATCTATTATCTCTACTATACCACTCTTAAAGCTCTCAGAAATCTTAATTAATTTATTAATTAATTATCTGCTTAATTAATTAATTTCTTAGTCACTTTTCAGCCATTTCTTACTAGATTTTTTTCACTCACAAAAAATGAATTAATAAATCTGGTTACATCACACAGTATTATTTCTCTTCTACTTCTAGTTATGTCAACTTTGTTGTCAAAAAAATTTAAGGGGCCAGCCCATTGGGTAGTAGTCAAGTTTACATGCTCTGCTTCAGTGGCCCAGGGTTCACAGGTTCAGATGCCAGGTGAGAACCTTACACTGGTCATCAAGCCATGCTGTAGTGGCATCCCACATACAAAATAGAAGAAGACTGGCATAGATATTACCTCAGTAACAATCTTCCTTCAGCAAAAAGAGGAAGATTGGCAACAGATGTTAGCTCAGGGCCAATCTTCCTCACCAAAAGAAAAAAAATTTTAAAAAAACAATGAATGTAGAACATAGTATGAATTAAATAAATATTTGTTAACTGGGTTTATTATCTGGTGCACTAGCAATATCTGGGACCCAAAATTATTGACCTTTCTCTGCTATAATTTTTAAACCCATACTTGTATTATTATTAAGAGAAAAGACAAACCATATTGATTAGAATGAGCAAAATTGAAATGGCTAGCATGAATAAACATTTGAATGCTGATTCTGTTGTTGGAATTTATTAAAATATCATATATACTTTACCACATACACTATATAAAAGATCATTTCAAATTAGAGACAGAAAACCCATTATTTCTTAAAGTTTATCATTCAATATATATTATTTTTTAAAAATTCTATTTCAAGGAGAATTTGAGCATCTACTTGGAGCTAAATAGTGTGCTAGGATCAGAATTTGTAGAGATGATTAAGAATTCATCTTTCTCTGAAGAGCTAAGAGTTTAGTGACTGAATATTCAATGACTTCTTTAAAATGTTCTAAATATTCTGGAGTTTGAAAAAACTTCAAATTGCTTTTAAAACAAAGTATATGTTAAATACATAATTTTCCTTGTTTCATTCTTTTAACTTGGCTAGTGTATCTTTTTTCTCTTAGAAACTTAGATATTATTAACTAAGAGCCCCCACATTTTCACAAATTTAAGATGAATTCATATAAAGAAGTCATGGGGTGTATGACAGAATAATTTTCATATTTAAACGCATAATTGGAATGATAAATTAGTAAATTTTACGGCAAGAGCTATCACATTTTAAAAAGTTTGAAGTTGGTGAAAAAGTATCAAAAATAAAGTAAAGGTTAATGGAAATTATAATGTCAAATTAACATTTCTTTCAATTACGGAACTTCATTAGTGCTAATCTGTACATGATTTATGGTCAGTGGAGACAAATCTAAATGGCAATTGTTGAATAAGACTTATTAGAGAAAACAGGTTTTTCTCCTTTTTTAAGTAGATAATTTAGATATGTTCCCAGCAAAAAGTATTTTAAGAAAATTTCAAAAGTTTCTCTTATAAAACATCGTTTAAAATGACTTGCTCTATAATTTCAAAAATTATTTCCACCTAATTATATTTCAGTAGTAAATGGAACATACAGAATACCCTTAACATTCTTGCACAAATGCAAGATATAATTAACATGATATTTTCTTTAGGAAGATAGCTGGTGAAGCTTGTTATTTAGTTCATTGTGTATTCCCCCCAGATATTAAAAAGGTTGCCATGACGATGAGGAGAGATCAATATCCTGTAAATCCTAGTTTGAGAATAAATTTCCAGTTCAAAAAATGAATATCTACCTTAACCCATTGACTATATTAACCACTAAACTTTGCCTAAATAATTTGGTTTTTTTTTAGTATAGCAGAGGTACAGAAAGTCACAGCAGAATGTAGAAAGTACTATTCCAGTATGAGTGGATATTTTGGTTCGTATTGAGGATCTAGGACTCTAACCTCTGAAGAGCGTTTAATATGTTCTTTAATCCGCCAGGATTTCCTTCAAGAAATCTTATACTTGGAAAATCAGCTAAATAGATAACCTGCGGGATAGGCCTGGTGATTTCAACCTCAAAAATGACATTAGCATAACAGCAGAATTTAAAACACAACTGTCTTGTTTAAGATTTAACCGTTTAGCCCACATTTATTTTTCTCTTCCATGCTGTAGGGCCGGGGCCTTGCTTTCTCAGCAAAAGCCCCCAAACCCATTGCACCATGTGTCCTTCTGGCTCCCTTCCCGGCAGGACGCCCAGCTGCTGGGATCCGTAATCCAGAGCCTGGCCAGCCCCGATCCTACCTTATCTCACTTAAAGAACATCATGTCTTAAAGCGACATAGAGCCACTCCACATGAGCTACTTGCCTGGGAACGCTGATCGTACCAGGGACAGCCCCTTGGCAAGCATATAGCCTTTGTGTCCCCCTCCTATATAAGAAACCCCCTCCGCGTTCACAGTAGCGGGTGCACGTTGCTGTCCAGCCGGCCGCCACTGGACTTCCCTGTAAGCAACTCCCAGTAAACCTATATGTCTCGTTTGTGTCTCCAGCTCTTTTCCTTGTTCTCTCTGCAACCTATCACGCACCACTCACCCAGATGGGCTTGCGGCCAGACACATGCTCACATGGTAAGTAACGGGAGACATAGTGCTTTCCTTAAAACAACAATACCAGATACTAACCTCTGGCCTATTGCGTCTCTCTCAAGTTTTATATGGTCTGAATTGAAACAAGAAAAATAAGGCTGACTTGTATGTATTTGTAAGATGATGTTAAACATTATTCTGTGAATTTAGGCTGGTGGTAGATGGTAGTGTTTTTTATATGCATTTGCTTGGGTAAAAGAAGTAATATATTTACAAATTTGAAGAATGATTAAAAAAATCAATAATTTACTGTTTCAAAACAACTCCTGTTTCTGTAGCCGCACCATACAACTTTACTAAATAAACTCACCACATTAAATCCCATGCGTGTTATCAAGGTGAGCAACTCAGAGATGAGGGGCGCCTCACTTGGTGGGTAAGTGCGCGGAACTCAGATTCATGTAACACTTGTGTCCAGAACGTGGCTTCCCATTTACCAGGTTACGTAAGTTATTTAAATCTTCTGTTTCTTCTATAAAATGAAAACATTAAGGTAGAAGCAATGTTTGATGTGAACAATAAAGGAAATAGTACATACAAGGCGCACAAAGTGCCTTGAATACTGTAAGAGCTAATTAAATAACATCTATTATAGTATTTTGATAGGTAACTTTTTTCCAACCCCGTTGCTTGAACATAGGAACTAAAAAATGGAAAGACCTGGAATTATTTTAAGTAGAGAGAAAAAAATAAGAAGAGAAAGGAAAAGGAAATGAAAGTAGCTATCATACAACTATATCAAAGGGCCCTCCAAATCCATAAATAGATTTTTAAAAACCATAATATTTGATCAATTATTTAATATTTATTGGTTTGGTGAAATTTTTACATTGTTGCAGAATTTTCTTGTTTAAATCTTGACTGTATTGTCTATTTAAATATGTATATATAATTTAAATATGTAATTTAAATATGTATAAACTGTTTAAATGACAGTCAGTTATTTGAAAATTTTGTGAAATAATGTCAACCAGCACATCAAAATATGCTTGGAGATACATCAGAGCCTCTTATTTGGTTAGGACAGTTGCTGGTGCAGAAAAATGGATATTTTCCTAATCTTTTAGGAGATTCTTGCTTACTAGAGGGACTTGAGGATTTTACGTTTTCTACATGTTGATTAGGTGCACTTTCTAAATTTCCTTTAAAATTTGTAATTTCTCTGTATAAAATGGATAGATACTCAAATTTTTTCCTTTTCTATCTCTTCCTTTCTCTCTCCTTCTTTCTTTCTTCTTCCCTTCCTTCCTTCCTTTTTTTCCTTCCTTTTCTTCTTTCTTTCTTTCTTTCTGAGAGAAAAGGCAGAAACCAAACAAGAAAAATCGATAAGATGAATCCCATAATTCACATTGAGCAACATGAATTATTGCTCAAATTCCAACGTTCCTAAATTTAATTAAATTTATCAAAGCATAAATGTGCCACAAAGAAAATGCTTAAAAACATTAAAGAAAAGGTCTTGGATGCTATTTGATAGCAATTCTTTATCTGAATTTCAAAAGTGTGGAATATATCAAGTGAAAGTTGTTCTAAATTGTATTTTTTAATAAACATCCATTTTTTTTTACATTCTTAATTGAAGATATATGGAGATGCTGTGACAATAATGTAATCTACTGGATTTTAAAGGACTAGTGGTGATTCCACAGCAGGCCAGATCAAGTGGTACAAGGGGAAGCTTAGAAGAGCCCAGTGATGTCATAGTGTTTCCACAGATGTAAGAGTTGCTCTGTCAACAAAGTTGAGAACTAAAAGGTTTTCTCTAATGCTGACAACAATGTTTCACTGGGTTTTCTGGTAAATGGAAAATGAAAAATTGAAACTCTAGGTGAAGACTTCTGAGATTTTTTTTCATGTATATGGTTGGTCAGAGATAAAGCAGTAGCTTCAAGGGCAAGTGAATTCAAGAAAATACTTTTTATTTTAAACATAGGATATGTTTGAATATATTGAGGTAAATTAGCAAGAGGTGGAATTGAAAATAGAGGGAATTGTGATTAATAATTTAAATATTCAAAGAAAATGGAAAGTAAAATCTAATCAAAGTAGAGAAATTCCCCTCCAATCAGGAATAAAAACATTTTTTAAAAGATAAAAATAATAGAGCATGGGCACAGATGCTGCTAAGTTTTCAGGACTTAATGGATGAGATATTGGAAGTGTATGTGTTTTTTTTTTTCAACAAAGAAATGATGTCTACTGAGATTGAAAGAGGAAGGAAGATGTGAAGTTTGAGGAGAGCAAAGAAAGTTTAAAATTGCAATTACAGGGAGAGCGAGGATGGAGTTGAAGGTTGGAGTGGTTGGGGTCGAGTGCTGGGAGAGACACAGTGGTCCTATGTACTCTAACTAAACAGTTTTCTTGGTGTGAGGACTGTTTCGAGACGTAATCTGGAGTGGTGTGGAGCCCTAATCAACTAAACAATATCAACTTTATGTCAAGACTTCACTCAAACTTCGCTTCTTCCTCTTAATATTTCCAAACTCCTATAGGAAGAATTAATCATTCTTCTGGATAACATAAATCCTGGCCAATATATATGTTTACCATCCAAATAAGTAGTGTGTATTTTATCTGTTAGGTCCTCAGTTTCAAAAGCAATGATCATCTTTACAAGCTTGTAACTCATAGCTCATTATTTGAAAGAGTTAACTCTCATCAATCTGTAAACACATGGTTAGTCTGATGTTCATTGAGATCAGACAGTCCCTTGTCCTACAATGTGATTCTTTAGCATAATGACTGAAATATAGAAAGATACAAACACGCACACACACACACACACACACAGCTAAAGAGAGGACAAGCTCTGATCACGTAATTGATATCATTTCAGAACCCTACCCTTTTTATTCTGTTTGGTCTCTGACTTGGCTTGGCTGACCTTTCTAATTACCATTCACTTACCACTCTACAAATAATTTTTAGATTGCAATATCTTTCCAAAATTCATAAAGTTTTAATGCATAATTTCCAAGAGCATAGGATTTAGAGTGACATATCTATGGTTTTAAAACTTTATTTCTCACTAGGTGTGTGGAACTTGAGATATTGTACAACACTTCTTAGATTGAGGTTCTTTATCTTTTAAATGGGATAAAATTTGTGAGGATTAATAATAAAGTGCATAAAAAGCCATTGGAAAGCACAAGCTTCATAGTGCTTAATAAATTGTGGGAAAAATTGGGTAAAGATTGTGCCATGATTTCTGCTGTATAATGTTCGAGACAGCAGAGATCAGCTTGATTTTCTGAATTGTTTGATATTGTGATCTTTTTTCCTTTTTGTTACCTAATAAATCAAAAATATCACCAATATATGTTTAATCCTGGTGCTTATTCACTAATATAGCCTGGCAAATGGAATCCTTTCTAATATAATTTTCCAACAATTTCTTCAATCGCAGTAAATTATTTACTATTGTGTCTTTATTTCCTCTCCATTTTCTTCTGGTTCATTTTTGAAAATAACAATTATTAAACAGATCACTGGTTGGGATACTGTATATCAATCCTTTCTCTCCTATTTCTTGAATTGAGTATAATGAGTTTTCACTCTCCGTGTTATTAATTCTATTTTGCTGCTATGCCATGTCGGCAATATATTATTTCTAGAGTTTTGTTATGCTGTAAGAACATGTCTTCTGTTCTTACCTTTTCTTGCTTTTTTTAATGTTAATGTGCCTATTTGAAGCCATTTAATCTTTTTATAAAGTAGATACTTTGTTATATTTCATTGATATTAAAAAGTACATACAAAAAAGAATCATCCTCTATATCTTACATTACAATTTTTATATCTATATGTTTATACTCTCCAATTTCTCAAAAATCTCTCCCCTTCTGCCTGGAGAATATTTTAAATCATAATGCTTTTTTTCCTTTTTATTTTGACCTTGAATCAAACACAGCACTTTCTTCATTTGTTATTTTCCTTCAAGTGAAGGCTTATAAAAATCAGAGTCTATTTTCAGGATGGAAGATAGCTGCTAACCAAATGTTCACTAACCAGTTAATTTTTAGTTACCTTAGGTTCCCATAAATTAAGAAAGAATATTATGCATTTTAAAGAACCTGAGATTTTTGTTTGTTTATCTTTAGAATTTGGTTTGCTATTTACTCTTTAAGAATCAAAGGCAGTTTAAAATTTCATCTTCTACTCCCAAAAAGTGGATGAATATATTTAAGTTGCAGCATCAATGAATTTTGGTCCCAGGGTTTTACTGTCTTTTTCCCTATGTGTAACTCACTTCAAAAGCCAGCCTACAAAAGCCATCATTGTTGCCTTTCCCACCTTCTCCCCAGCTGTGTTGCAATAAAGAGCTCTGATCCCCTAAAGGTCCAAGGAGAATAACTACCAGTGCATGGTTGGCTGTGGGAGCTTGTTACATTTTCTTAGGAAATTGTACAGTCGCAATGGAGGCATAGCTTTCCTTTCTTCTGGTTGATATAACATTGCATCTCCGATAAATTGGTCAATTGGCCAAATTCATAGGGTGTTTCAGAATTTGAACTATGTATTGACTCCCAAGGGGTTATTTATTGGGCTTTATCAATATTAAAGTTGGTGCTAATGCCTTTCAGATTATAATACCATCAGAAAACCAGTAATGGATAATCATATTTCCATGTACTGTTTGTGAATTTGCATATATTTCTGATTCTATTTGACTTTAATTATGTAAATTTAAAGGAGAATTAGAAATTATTCTAATAATCATCATTGATATAAGAATCTAGAATTTCTTGAATGTTGAAGAAGCTCAAAAATATAGCTCTATGATCTACTTACATTTGTTTCTTTCAAAATTCCAAATCCCGTGTAAAATGTGGTGTCTCAATTTGAGGACATTATGAGATAAGAAACTTGATATTTCAGACTAAAGTCAGAACATTTTTTCCATGTTTTTGCATTTGTGAACTATATATTATTGGGTCAGGTAAATTGTACAAAATATAACATTATTGACATTGCAATCACCTTCATTAAAGAAAATACATTTATGTATTGTAACATTTTAAAATGTAAATTGTACACATATTATACAATTAATGGTTTATTCTGCACACTAAATTTTTTAAAAAATTAAGTAGTGGGGCCAATCCAGTGGCATAGTGGTTAAATTTGCATGCTCCGCTTCGGCAGTCTGGGGTTCACTGTTTTGGATCCCAGAAGCAGACCTGCACACTGCTCATCAAGCCATGCTGTGGTGGCATCCCACATACAAAGTAGAGGAAGATTGGCACAGATGTGAGTTCAGTGACAATCTTCCTCAAGCAAAAAGAGAAAGATTGGCAGTAGATGTTAGCCTAGGGTCAATCGTCCTCAAAGAAAAGAAAAAGAGAAAAAAAAGTTAAGTGGTACTGACGTCTATGGCATTTCCTTTCAAATTTATGATTATTGTTTATTAGTAATGGTTATACTTTGAGACGTATTTCTGGGCTTTAAAACTTTTAAATTATGTGCTACAAAATCATTATAAATGAATGAATGGATGAATAAATAAATAATGTTTCTGTGTATATACACATATATTACTCAAAACCAATTAGTACTAAAAAATCCAGTGATATATCAGAATTTTTATTATGGAGTTGTACACTGAGATATGAGACATATTTCGGAGCATAAGTACAATCATTTTCTGAGGTCAGGAGGATATTTCTCCAAGGATTAATAGAACCCAACAGCCCAGTTCAAATAGATTAGGGGGTGCTATTGTTCTTTTTTCCAAAAATACTTGGAAAAAGTCTTGCTGGAAGCAACAGCTCTGTGGTCCCTTCTAGGAATCCCATCCTGGCTTTACAATCCCTGAAATCATTTTAAAACTTTTGTTTTGGCTGTGATATGTTCCTATGACACTTAATATAATGTAAATTATTCATTTTGTGTATTTAATAGTAATATATCACATTTTTAAAAATAGCACTTGCCAAACCTTTGCAACATCATAAAATACATCTTTAAGTATACCTTTTTCCTGTAGTCTCTGGAGTTTATTTTGGCGACGGAATTATGTTTCAAAGGAAAAAGACAAAACAGTTGTTAATTTTAATTTATACTTCACTCTTAATTCTGATTTTTTTTTAGTGTGTTAACAATGCAATTTAGTACCTGTGGAATTAACATAAAAGTTGATATTTAATACTTATCGAGGTCTTGTGAATACAATCATCTTTTACAGCCACATAAAATGAAATTTTCTCAAGTTGCAAGTCAAAACCCAAGGATAAGTCACATATTAATATTAAATGGTGCAAGAAAGGCAATTAAAAAAATCACAACATGCTGCTGTTTGAATTTTGCTTTCTTAGAAGGGGATGCTACAATTTTATATATTTGCCTTAAAGTTGCAGGAGCATGGCGGTATTAAATGTACCAAGTCATTGAATTAAAGTTAAGTCAAGTATATTCATATCCTTCGAAGGAATTGGAAAAGATTTTAGGCAATTAGTTTTCCAAGTAGATTTGAATACATTTTCATTTTACAAGTATTGCCCTTTATTATGCTAAATACAAATAAAAGTTAAATAATCGCTATATCCTTGTTTCCATAAACCTCAAGCATTATATATTTTACTATATGTAAGCCATAGGCTCAGTGCTCTAAAATGGTAAACATGTCCTAAATTTGTCCTGCAGTTTATAATCTAGATCTTAGAAGGAATGTGAGACATCTACCAAATTAATATTATAGTAGATACAAAGATTTGCTTTCTGGTACTAGGGAAGAATTGGTGTTTAGTCTCGTTAAGAGAATATGCTGAGACTCTGGAGGAATGGAGATTGAAAGAAGAGTATGCACGGGTGCTGGATGAAGACAGATATGTTAGAAAACGGGAAACAGTGCGTGTCCACACACACACATACAATCTTCGCTAAAACAAAAGATGGTCTAAACTGAACCAGTAGGAATGAAAAGATAGAAAACAAAATCGACTAATCTTATACATCTAGTTTGACGCTTATGGAGACTATCATATCATTAGAAGGAACAGGAGAGGGTTATTCTTCCACATATTTGTGATAATGAATATGACTCAATTTTTGATGTCTGCTGCAAATTATGAGCCTCTCTCACCTTTCTTCCTGTTCTGCACCACATCTGGGCAATCAACTGAAAAATCCTGGGTGCTCCCTCTTTTGGCACTAGAGAGATTCAAACTGCTCAAGCTCTTGCTGCAGTACAGGAGCCCACACTCCAGCCCCACCCATTAATCATAACAAAAATCCTGAGGTCGTCTCCTTTCTTAGCTCTTTCAGGCTATTTTGTACCTGCTTGAAACTTTCTGTGATCTTCCAAGAAACTTCAGGCATCTAAATAATTAAATTTTGTGGGCTGTCCACAGCAGCAGTTTTATTCAATGTACACTTAAAAGTATTAGATACCTTTTTAGAAAGTTCTGAAGTGCAAGCAATCTGAGAATAAGCAAAAATTAAAACATTGTCCTTTGCTTCTAAATGTTGAATATATCGTGTTATTAAGTTAATGCATAAAAAATCTTTAGCATAAACCCCACCATGGCAATTGTTTATTAAATTCCAGATCCCCATTTTAGTAGACTCCTATCACGGCCAACAAGATGCAAAGACAGATCGCTTCAATACGGCTTCATGATAAGCTTCTTTGTTCAATTTACCTGTGGAGCCATAGGAAGAAGGTGCACAAGCATTAGCCATCTCAATAGTAATTTCTAGTCTCTCATTTTTTACTCTTGTAAACATTGCAGATAAAAAATCAAAGGCAAGCCATCTCTTACTATAAATTTAGTCATTCCATAATTAGTATTCATCAGCAATTAACTCAGAGTATGATTGGCAGTTCTTCTCATGGCATCTGTGTTCCACTGTTTTTAACAGAAGAGAAGGTTTTCAGTCCATCCAGAAGAGAGTGGGCATATGTAGCATATAGTAGCCGTTTTAGGATATGTTTGTTGGATACCATCCAGTTTCCTAGTTTCTCACCCAGGTATTAGTAGATAAAATAAAACATATTTGTCCATAAAAACCCAGGAAAGGCATAAGATGCATGGACTTTATTTTTCAGGAAAAAAACAAAATCTGATTTTTCAGCGCACTTTCAGCACTTAGTCTGTAATCCCATCAAAGTACAGCTTCCTGTTTATCTCCAGACTCTCATCCATGTTCATCTTCTCATAGATTCTCCAATTATTTCCTCTCATTTTTATGTTTTTCTCTCTCAATTGATCATTTTTGTCATCACATAGGAATGCTTTGAAATGTTCCATCTTTTAGAAAGGAAAAAAGGTTTACTAGAAATATAGGTCTAGTTCCTACCGCCATATATTTCTCTATCGGATCAATTCAAAGCTATACTATGTAGCTAAGTCCGCCGGTAACTCATCTAAACTTCTTAGTTGATATGTCCAAAACAGTTATATGATTGAAATTTTATTCATGCTTGAAACTCTTCCTTGCATCTTTTCTGATTTGGATTTTCCTCATAATCTCTCTGAGTACACAGTCTCAGTATTCTATGAGATCTCCTCTACCATGGCCACAAGTACAAATTTTGGGTTGCCCAAGGGCTCAGTGCTATAATTCCTTTGGAATCAATCTTGAGTATATAAAAGACTCCTAAATTTGTCTCCATGCCAATCCTATTATTTGAAACCCAGAATTTTATGTTTAAATATCAATTTCCCATCTCCACTGGATATAACACATAAACATCAGTGTCAAATGTCCAAAGGTGAATGAATCATTTCTCTCCCCAGATCAACCAAAGTGCACAAAATAATTTTCATACCTTTAAACTTTTTCTCTTCCTCATCTTTCACATGTATCCAACAATGTCTCCTGCATTTAGTTTGAAATTCTGTAGTGTTTCATTCAAATTTCCATTACTTTCTATTTTCTTCTGAGATACCAATGTCTTTTTTTTTTTTTTTTTTACAGAAAACTAAACTGGAACAAAATCAGTCATTTCATACTGTTTTTTTGTTATTGTTTTTGGGGGTTTTTTGGCGAAAAAGCTTGGCCCTGAGCTAACATCTGTGCCAATCTTCCTCTATTTTGTATGTGGGACGCCTGCCACAGTATGGCTTGATGAGCAGTGAGTAGATCTGCACCTGGGACCCAAGCTCACTAACCCCAGGCTGTCAAAGTGTAGTGCGCGAATCAAACCACTATGCCGCTGGGCTGGCCCCATCATCTTGGTTTTAAGGCATCAGGAACCCCTTCAAAACAATCTCAAGACTTGAAATTAATTAGTCTGATTCCAAGTGTGTCCAAGTCATACACTATTTCCAAGTGGATCCAAAAACCTTACAAGAAGAAAAGCAAAATCTTCTCTGGAGATATGTAACATCATGTCAGATATTAAATAACTTCTAAAAGTAATTTCTCAAATATAGCATTCAGCATTAGGATCAAAGATAATTAATTTGATTAGGGAACAAGACAATATTAAAAGGAACACATACAATAAAAGCTGACAAAACCAGACCAACAAGCAGTCCAATTAAGGGAATTGACATTATTACCAATTGCTACAAGCAATTATAACATCAGTTCTAATAGAGCAGGAAGATTAATAAGTTTAAATTTGTATGCAGCTAATAACTACCTGGATAAATAAGCAAATCCACAGTCATAGTTCATGGATCTAAAAGAACTCTTAGCTATTGATTGGGTGAAAAATACAACTGACAAAATATTAGTATGACTTGGATGTTTTTGAGAAAACTTAATCTATTGAATTTATATAAAACTCTGCACTAAACAACTGGAAAATACCCCTTCCTTCCAAGCATAAAAAAAATTTGTTTAAAAAATATTTATGGAATGAGCCAAAGCAACCCTCAACAAATTTCAAATGATTGAAATCACACAGCGTATGGTTTCTTTAAAAAATGATAATTTAGCTGGATATCAATAACAAAATGGTTACTACAATATCACCTTATATTTATAAATTAAGCAATATACTTCTAATTAAATATTAAAATATTTGCAAGGCAATACAGATAATCTATAGTAAAGTACAGTATCGACACCTATAGAGAGTAACGTACAAGTTAGGAAATGTGTTATAGGATAAATACCAGGTCATATGCAATAGAGAACTCTTATCAGGTAAACGTCATTCATAGATTTTTCAATGGTTTCACTATATGAAATAAATATTGACTATTGTAATTTAAAAGTTTTACTAAGTAAGAAACACAGTAATCAGATGTGACAATGGGTTCATTTTTATAAAGGAAAATTATTTTCAGCCTAAAACTATGTTCGATCAGGCAAAAGACAAAATAAAATTTTACTTATACAAAACCTCAGAAATTTTGCTTTTCCTGTGAGTAGAGGTACTGACAAGGGGCTGGCAAGTCAGCACGTGCCTTTATTGATATTCCAGGACCTTCACTGAATGGGATGCAACCAGGACAAGTTTGATAAAAAACAAATAAACAAACTGCCTTTCTTACTTAACTACCCATCATCAGTACCAGAAGTGTTTTTTATTTCACAAATAGATAAAAAAGCCCCAATCTTCTAGTTCTATAATCACCATAGACCAACTCATTGTCCCAAGTCCATAGGAAAACAAGACTACCTTATCGACTGTTTTTTTCAAGCCTGAAATATAGTTTTTCTTAATGTGTTCCAAAGTGTAAATGGAGGAATTCTGATTCTGAAAAAAGGTGCTCCTTTGAACTTTGTTATCAGCATCTTTACTCTGACATGTTCCCTGTCTTCATGGGATCCAAGTACTGATACAGATTGAGAAAAGATTCTACCTGGAAGCTTAGGATAAAAGGAAAATTAGCTTCTATAGGAATTTAATACTACTTGTTTCTTCATAGTTGAAAACCTTGTTAGTTATAACTGGAGTAAAATGAAAAATAAAGAGTTATAAAATTAATTAAACAGAAATAAATCTTGAACACTTAAAAATAGCCAGGTAGGCAAATTAACAAGATATGATATTTGTTAAATTTCAAAAATATCAGTAAATGTATGAGATAATTCCAAATCAATTACAAAACATAGTTAAATAGAAAAAATATGAGCACAGATTATAAAACACTGGAATTAAATTAAAATTTCTATTAGGTTGGTAAGAGTGAAATGGTGCTTTCCTATTGCCTTGTATATTTCTGAAAGACATTTTGCACAATCTATCAATAATTAAAATGTATGTATGTAACTACTCTTCCACTAAGCTCCACTTAGAAAACACTCTTCTAAAACTCTATTCTAAGGGAATATTTGGAGCAGTACAAAAATATACATAGGTAAGTACATAAATTAAGTACTTTAAGTATTGTTTAAAAATCTAAAATCAATAAATCCTACCCAAAGGGGATCAGTTGCTAACTATTGGTTAGTGTATACAACATAAATCTATGCAGTTGTTTAAACAATAATTTCAATATTTTGAAAACACTTCTGCAAACTATCTGACACTTTTCTTATAGAAAGATGAAATCTTGGCCTCCTCCCTGAGAATTTAATGTGAGTACACAGGGCATGTACTTCTTTAACTCACAAAAGTACATGGGAAAGAAATGTTCTCTATGTTGGTCCACAAAAGTTCCCACAGGCTCATTAACCTTGCGGTGGAGGCTCTGAGTCACGTGCAAGGAGGACCCTGAGACCGCCATGCTGGAGAAGCCTCATTTAAGCATTCTGTTTGATGGCCACACATGAGCCCTAACCTTCCAGCAGCCAGCTAACACTCCAGACATGCGGAGGAAGCTGGTTCAGACCTTTCAGACATGTCTATCTGCCAGCTGAATCAAATATGAGCTAGTGAACCTTTCTAGGCTACACAGAATGAAAGAATCACCACCTGAACCCTGTGAAATTCTTCTACCACAAAATAATGAAATACAATAAAATAGTTGTTTAAGCCACTAAATTTTGGGTAGTTTGTTAAGCAGTTTATATACTTGTATTGACAAGGAAAGATAATTGTATTGTTAAAAATGATATGGCCATTAAGAGCCCATACTGTGAGAGGCAACACACACACACACACACACACACAAAGGCACACACACACAGGCACACACAGAAAGACAGAGACAGAGAGAGAGGGATAGAAATCTGTATAGGAAAATAAATTTTTGACAGAAATGTTATATGATTGAATGAGACTATTTTATATTCTCTTTTCATGAAGAGCAATTTTTATTTATTGACATTGAACACCTAGTTTTGGGTGATGCAACACTGAAAAAGCATAAAACAAATGGGTGAATAAAGTCAGAGATGGCAAAGTACAATTTGAAAAGAAGCTCTTTTATAGCTGTGGAATTTAATTTTTGTTACGGTAAAATATTTTATGACCATCAAAAACCTCAGATTCCTTTATTTCAGCTATTTTTCTTTATTAGTTATAACTTTAATAAAGTTCTTTTATCATTTCTCTTCAGTATCTTTATTTTTGTAAGTTATAGTATCATAATAGTATAAAATATAAAGTTAGGGTAATCAAGACACTGCGTATTGGCAAAAGAATAAACAAATAGATCAATGGAACAGAATAGAGAGCCTGGAAGTAGACTCCCCATAAACAACCTGATTAAAAATTGAGCCAAACCGAGCCAGCCCCGTGGCTGAGTGGTTAAGTTTGCACGCTCTGCTGCAGGCGGCCCAGTGTTTCGTCAGTTCGAATCCTGGGTGCAGACATGGCACTGCTCATCGGGCCACGCTGAGGTGGCGTCCCACGTGCCACAACTAGAAGGACTCACAACTAAGAACATACAACTATGTATGGGGGGGCTGTGGGGAGAAAAAGGAAAAGAAATTTAAAAATCTTAAAAAAAAATTGAGCCAAAGACCTTAACAGACAACTCAGTCAAGAAGACATACACAGGACAAATAAGTATATAAAAACATGCTCCACATCGTATGTCATCAGGGAAACACAAATTAAAACAACAAGGTACCACTACACACCAATAGGAATTGCAAAAATCCAGAACACTGACAGCACCAAAGGCTGGCTACATTGTAGAGGAACAGGAAGTCCCATACTTTGCTGGTGGGAAAACAAAATGGCACAGCCAGTTTGGAAGACGGTTTGGCAGTTTCTTACAAAACACACTCTTACCACGTGATCCAGCAATCACACTCCTCGGTATTTACTCAAATGAGTTGAATACTTATGTCCACACACAAACCTGCACACTGATGTTTACAGCAGCTTTATTCATAATTGCCAAAACTTGGAAACAACCATGGTTTCCTTCAGTAGGAGAATGAATAAATAAACTGCAATCCATGCAGACAATGGGTATTATTCAGAGCTAAAAAGAAATGAGATATCAAGCCATGAAAAGAGATGGAGGAAACTTAAATGCTTATTATTAAGTGAAAGAATTCAATCTGAAAAGGCTACATAGTGTATGATTCCAATTATATGACATTCTAGAAAAGGCAAAACTATGGAGACATGAAAAAGTTGAGTTGTTGCAGGGGGTGGAGGGGGCAGATCATGGAGACAGACTAGGCAGATCACAGAGGATTTTTAGGGTAGTGTGTTAATATCATAATATCATACAAAGTCTAATATTCTGTAACATAATGATGGATATATGTCACTATGTTTTTGCCCAAACCCGTAGAATTACACCACCAAGAGTGGACTCTATGGTAAACTATGGATTTTGGGTGATTATGATGTGTCAATGTAAGTTCATCCTTGATTAAAAATGTACAGCTCTGGCAGAGGATATTGATAATGGGGGAGGCTATGCATGTGTGTGGGCAGGGAGTATATGGGAAATCTCTGTACCTTCTCAATTTTGTTGTAAAGCTGAAACTGCTCAAAGTAAATAATATCCTAAAATATGTATTTAAAATAAAATATCCAACATAGATTATAGGAAAAATTCTCCACACCATAAAATCCAGTCATCATAAATCCTTAACATGAAAATATTTTAATGCAAATCCATTCACTGTCTTTATAAGGAGCTCAGGTATTTTATTTTATATGTTTTAAACACCTACTTTGTTTTTCTTTTACAATACAGTAAGCTATCTAAATGATCTCATATTACATTTGACTTACTGGGTGAACTCAGTGTTATTCATTCTTACTTATTCATTCTTACTATGATAATTTGTAATGATCAAATAACATGGTGAAGAATATTTATTAATTTTTCATCCAACAACATTGTTTTTTCTCCATGGAAATGTTGGTTCAGTTAAAGCTGACACTCTATACTTAATACATTTTATTCTAGTAACAATAAGACCTAAAGAATGTTGTATGGACAAGTGGAATCTGTCCAGAAGTCCTTGTTTTAACTCCATGCCAGTCGTCAAACCACCTCCAGATAAGAAAATTCCCAGATATGAAATTTCACAAATACCTATGTTTATTCTGTCATAAAAATATTTTTTCAAAAAACACAGAAATCAGCAATGGGCTTGAGGTCAAGAAATACAGCATTTTATGATAATTTTCTAAGGAAATTCAATTTGGAAGATAATTGACTACTAAAAAATACTTATATTCAAAATAAAAAGAATTCTCAAATATACTTTGGAATTATATTATATAAAAAAGTATACTATAAGTTATTTCATATGCAAGTGATATTCTGCATGGATAATTTATAATTTCAGTAGTTTATGAGGTTGAGTACATAATGGGTTAAAAATTACTTTGTTCTGTTTTGTATTATTTTTGAGTGAGTTAACAGTAAATGTTTCTTATGTCTATTCAAATAGAGCAATTATGAAAATTTAATTAAATAAACTAAATTTTGGAAATACATACTAGACTAAAACAGAATTCTGTGTTAAAACCAAATGAAAGAAACTTAAGATATAGGCACTTGAAATAATCCCTCTTGCTTATTTAAATTTAAGGACAATTTTTTCCATACATGTTAGTAATTCTTCTGCCATCAGATTTGTTATTTTGGGGAGTATAGTCTCCTTCATTTTAAATATTTAATTTATTTAAATTGTAAAATTTATATTTTACAGGTTGGTGAAAAATTACTGTAATGCCTGTAATCAATAATTATATTTTATTTATATATAGACATGTTATTTTTGTGACTGAAAATAATTATTTTCTAGGAAATAATACTCTGACATAAATAATACTTCACTGAGAAAAGTAATCCACTTCTAATCTTACAATAATTTCTGTTTAGGAAAAATTGTTTACAGTATCCATCATCCAAAATGTCAAAGAAATATATGCATTTATACTTGAAATAAATCAATGTATTGTCTTTTTAGATTAATTTTTATATATTCATATTTTAATAAACTTATTACAGTATTTATTGATATTTATTTTTATAAATTATCTTCTAGAAAAATATTTGTTTTCATATTTAGCCACTTTCTTGTCATTCAAATGGAAAATTAACTGAAATCTTGGCTTAGTTACAAGTGTCTGTTATATTTTATAATTAACAGCTGATTTTATAAGTGCTAGTCCCTCTCTATTTGACAAAGTTGCAACCACTTTGAGCAAAGGACACTGCCACAAAATTTGTTGTACATTCCATCCCCATATTATCTGGTACAAGAGGACGAGAAAATGTATTTTGATAGGTTGACTGATGGGGTGATGGATGGAATAAGCTGAGAGCTTGCAAGGTGATATATTGAATTTCCTTCACTGCCATTGAAAATGGTGTCCACGTGCTTTGTGTCACTTTGCTTTATTTCTCAGGACACCACAGCCCTGATCCATATTGTTAATGCAATATTTCTCAACCTCAATTGTCTGGAATAATTTATAAGCAGTCACTAATCTTTCCTTCAATACTTATTTTCATTCATCTCAGAGGCTCAAGGAGATGATTTAAGATTTTCCATTTTTTTACGTATTTCTCCTTTTAGACAATGAGCTAAGGCTTAAAAAGAATTATGAAATTAATAGCTGGAAGTTATCAACTTCAGGATTACAGAAATTCTTCTTCTCTTGGTGGGAGCAAAATTCACTTTCTTTTTTCTTTTTTCTCTTCCTATTTTTCTTCCTACCTTCCTTCTTCCCTCCCTCTCTCTCTCCCCTTCTCTCTTCCTTCCATCTTTCTTTCTTTCCTTCCTCTCTTTCTCCCTTCCTTCCATCCTC
Source organism: Equus przewalskii (assembly GCF_037783145.1). NCBI lineage: Eukaryota > Metazoa > Chordata > Mammalia > Perissodactyla > Equidae > Equus > Equus przewalskii. The sequence continues at coordinate 58,351,950 of NC_091846.1, forward strand.
CCTTCCTTTCTTCTAGTTTGTATTAATTTCTATGACTTATAGAAAAATTACCATAAATTTAGTGGCTTAAGACAGTAGAAATTTATTATCTGACATACAGTTTTACAAATTAGAAGCCTGGCACAGGTCTCACCGGGCTAAAATTAAAGTGTTGGCAGGTCTTCATAACTTTGCAGAGGGTCTAGAGAAAATCAGTTTCCTTGCCTGTCCCAATTTCTAAGAGGCCACCTACATTGCTTGAGGGCATCTGCCTTCCTCTACCTTCAAAGTTAGCATTTTGTCTCTCTGACTATCCTGTAGTCGTATCTCCCTGACCCTGAATTCATCAGGGAAAGGTTCTCCATTTTTAAGGACTCACATGATTAGACTGGGCAGGCCTAGATAATCCAGGATAATCTCCCTATCTCAGAGTACTTAATTTAATCACATTGGTAAATCTGCTTTACAGAGTAAATTAACATAGTTACAGGTTGCAGAGATCAGGACATGGACATTTTAAAGAGGCCATCATTCAGCCTACTACTCAGTGAAGTGCCTTTTTGAGGTCATATAGTACACAATATTACCCAGAAAAAATAATTTGCTAAGTGCAACAATAAATTAAGGATAGGATTTTCTATCAATTTTAGCAATCCAGTTATCCAGTTAACAAATTTCTATGTACTTTTGAAAGATACCATAAAGGTGTTCTCTTTTCCATAAACTCTAAAGAAATGCTTTGTACATTGGTCCTTTAACTATGTATTTCATAAATTTTGAGTCTGTATGGTAGATCATTTGTATATGTTTCAATGTCAATACAAAATTTGGTTTTGAGCAGTGATTCATATCTTAGAAAATATGAAAGAAACACTTACAATGCATATTATAACACCAACACTATTGAGAATAATTTCAATTGTATTTTTAATAGGAATTAATCACTATACATTCTAGATAGGTAATAAGGTATTTAGGGAAATAATTGACTTATGAAAAGAAAGAAATTAGTTTAAATAATGTTTTTCCACCTTTATTAGTTATAGGACCTAGGGTTTTAATTAACCTCTTAACCTAGCTGAGTGTTAAACTTATGTTCTGTTAAACAGGAAAGATATGGTTCACTTTTGGGTGTATATGTGTGTGTGTGTAGATTATAAGCAACGAACACAGAATAAATATTTAATTAAAATTAACAAATCAGCAATAAATTTATCTAGCTATTTCTTTTAACCGTGTGTCATGGTATATTTGGTGTAGAAGTGAACCCTCAAATGCACAGATGAAAATGCTATCTAATGGCACAGTATCAACATTCACCTAGGCATGTCCTTCTACTCTGATTCTCTTTATCACCCACGTACAGTCATACGCACATCCATAAAATAAGAAAAATCATATATTAAATGTTTAGCATTTTAACTATCTCCAAAATATACAGATAAATATATTTCCATAACCTATATTCAAGTTAATTTATAAATATATGAAAATCACATATAAAAATATAATATCATGCTTTGTTTTTTAAAAAAATATTATTTTTGAAAATTCTATCTTTTATGTATTATTCCATCTTATATCATTTTTGAATAATCTGTTTCCACTTTATAAAATATTTTAGTCTGCTTCTAATTTTCCTCTGTGAGAAATGATGAAGCATTAAACATCCTTCTACATATCTCCTAGGAGTCCAATTTCTAGGTCACTTTTACTGAATGGTCAAAATGTTCTCCAAAGTAACTGTATTTAACTACATTCCCACCAGTAATTTCTCAGGATTCTCAAATCCGCCTCCATACTTGTTTTTATCAACAATAACAAAATCCCAATCTGATCGGTAAAACTAGCATTTCATTTTAACTTTATTTCTCTGTTTATTAGCAAGATTGAATATTCATTCATAAATTTACTGGCCATTAAATTTCTTTCTCTGTGAAATACCCAGTAATTTCTTTTGTCTAATTTTCTCTTTGGCTATTTGTTATTTTCTTTATAATTTCTTGGAATTCTTGACATATCTATAGATCCTAATATCGTGGCTGTTGTAGTATTGCAAATATCAATTCTTATCCTGATGGTTGTCTTTAATTTTTTAAAAATATGTCCCTAGTTCAAACATTTTCTTTTCATATTTAAGTTCTCCTCCTCTTTTGGACTTATGCTTTTTGTACCTTTTTCTAATTTTATTTTATTGATGTCATAATAGTTTATAACATTGTGAAATTTCAGGTATACGTTATGATGCGGGGTCGGTGAGCCGAGGAGTCGAAAGAAAGATTTCTTAGACTCCTAAGATATGGCAGTAGTGCTCTTTTATTTAGAGAATAGTGTAGCATGGGGACAGGACCCATGGGCAGTCAGAGCTTCTGCTGCCGCTTCTGCTGCCCCCGCTGGCATGGGGACAGGGCCCGCGGGCAGGCAGGGCCACTGCTGCTGCCCCTGCTGGCATGGGAACAGGACCCATGGGCAGGCAGAGCTGGTGTGTGGGGACAGGACCCACGGGCAGTCAGAGCTCCTGCTGCTGCCCCAAGTTGAGGGTTAAGGCTAAATTTAAGGCATAGGTATGTGAGTCATCTCTTTACGAAGACAAAAGAAAGAACATGAAAAAATGTTAAAATGGTATCAGTGCAGGTGGGGTCTGGTCATTGGGTGATCCCATGACTTTTAAACAAGAATCAATTCGGATTAAGTAAAGGTCAGAAGCCACCACCCTAAATCAGTTACATGAGATTGCCAGACAGCAACCAACTTAAGTTCTTGCCTTCCCCATTAAGAGTTTCCAGGGATAAGGTCATCTCTCTTCTTCTTCCTGGTACAGAGAGGGAGGCACCTTTTACAGATAGAGATTTACCTTACAAATGTAAATGTGTCCCAACAAGGGCAAGTTCCATTCCCCAGAGCCTCCTTCCCTGTCCCAGTTTATCAAAAGCAATCAGCCCAAAACAATCCTGATGCCAAAGAGACATATCTTGGGGTGGCCAATTTCAGGTCCCTACAAGCTCATCCCCCCCTTCCTTCACAAATGCAAATGTCTCTCAAAAGGGCAAGCAAAATTCCAGTCCTCGGAGCCTGCTTCTCATCTGTAGTTTTAACAGTAACCAGCCTAAAATCCTCATCACGTTATTGTGAGTCACCATATATAAGTGCCTTTTTACCCCGTAAACTCTCCATACTGTAATGTAATAAGGCTCCCTTAAATTTTGTTTGAATAATTTTAAAATTATGCTTCACATTTATGTTTTTAATCCGTATAGAACATACTTATCTATGTTGTGAGGTAGGAATGTGATAGTTTTGTGTTCTGTTGTCTGTTCTGAGTATCTTCACATATAAATTATCTGTGTGGCATCCTGCTGTTATTACATCTACTCATGATTCTTTCCCATGAGCTCATCTTAGCAGTTGAGCTGAGTTTCAAGATGTCTCTGCTTCTTTGCTTTGGGGTGGGAGAGGTGCAACAGGCCCTGACTATCTGGCTTTATTCCAGTGAGATTAGAACTTGGGTGAACCGCTCCAACAGACACTCTCCACGTGGGGTCTTCTGTACATTTCTCTAGTCATCCTTCTCCCAGAGCACTGTCCTGTCTTTTTTTTTATCCCAGAAAATGCCTTGGCCTGGACATATGCCTTACAATCACAGCTCTTCAGTTCTTCCCTGGAAGCAGAAATGCAAAGTCATTAGCAGCCTAACAACTCTCATACTGGAAACCTAACTTAATCCCATCACTTGTCCCCAGTTGCAGTGTTGTTGCTCCAAACTTTTCTGAAATAAGTCTGCAATATGGAGTTTGACTCTATTTTTTGGTGTATGACTGCTGACAGCCTTGAAGCCTTACCCCTTCATCCACCTGCCTGCCCTACCTTGGGACAAGGGGATAAGAATGTTGGAGACTCCCTTCTCTGGCACCAATGGGAGACTCAGAATACGCAACTCCTACCTGCGTAGGAGAACCTTCACCCAGGTCCTACCCCTAATCACAATAAACAACTCTGAGCCCTTGAAGACTTGCTTGACAGGCCTGACCTCCTTGCCCCAGAGACCTCAAGTATGTCAGTGACAAATATTTTCATACCCTCTTGATGTGTGTGTGGTGTCATCAGTCTCCATTTCTGAACCAGATTTTGCATAGGGACTCCTTCTGCTTCTGCAGAGTTGCCACAATACTGTTTCTTGCAGTTTTTTCTCCCTTAACTTCTATTTGCTTTTAATCTCTCATGAGTTCTTTATAGTTTCTGTTTCTCTGAAGAAGTTGAATTTGTGTTTATGAACAGGGCCCTGCATTTGCCAATATTTAAAATATTTTAAGAAGGGCCGGCTCCGTGGCCAAGTGGTTAAGTTCGCGCGCTCCACTGTAGCTGCCCAGGGTTCGCATCCTGGTCACGGACATGGCACCGCTCTGTCAGGCCACGTAGAGGTGGTGTCCCATATCCCACAACTAGAGGGACCTGCAGCTAGGATGTACAACTGTGTAAGGCGGGGGGGGGGGGGGGGGGGGGCGTGGGGGGGGGTTGGGGAGATTAAGCAGAAAAAATATATATAAAATATTTTAAGAATTACTGGGGCTCAGCGGAAAGCAGTAAGGTCATAGAATGTGCTTCATGTGCCACCTAGATCAGAAGTCCTCCAGTGGATTTTGTACAATTCTTATTTCTGATTCATATACATACATATATATATATTTTTTTCTGATAGTTGTAGCCCTATTTCAAAAGACGTAGAAAATAATTAGGAACAAGAGTAGGCTCAGATTTATGATAATTATCATTTCAATATTGCACATCAAAAACCGAAGAGTTATTTTTATGAGGTCTCTACTTGTAAAGTTACCTATCCATTGTAAACATTATTATAGTTTCAAAATCAATTTAAATTTAAATTGTAGAAGAAAGCTATCTTATGGAGTTGTCAGCCAAATACATATTTAGTAACAATTACGTATTTGAGAAAATTGTCTTATTTTTTTACTTGTATTCGTTAACCACAATCATTTTAAATATGTGAAGTACTATTTTAATAATAAGTTATTATTAAATGTATACTGGAAGTCATACATTTTTTGTAGAATTTTTACTTGCCAAACAGCTTTTCCAATATCTAGAAATTTCAATAGAACTTCCCCTCCCACAGAACTTTTCACAATAATACATTTTGAAAAATATGGCCATAAAACTTCCCTGATAAGTCATTTTCTTTTTTTGACTTTATAAGTTTCAATATGTTAGATGAATCATTTTCTCCTCTTCTTAATAAAAAAAACTATTTCTCAGGAGATTTTCTCTATTACTTTACTCATTGTTTTAGAAATACTGCGTACACAATATCTCCTGTCCAATTGTTTTCACTTGATTAGTAAGAGTCAATCCCAAAAGCTGCATTGGTGAAAATTTGTAGGATACTTGTCAATACTTGCCAAACTTGGCCTTCAGATAGTGTCTGCAATGGGTCCTTGTTAACACTGTTGTTCATACAGAAACCTGGCATTTGTGTTTGAGGGTTGATTATTCTGATACGGAGACTCAACGTGAGTGATGAAGGCTATTTCTTGAACTTTTTGGAATTTCCACTCAGTTGTTAAGCAGTCCACCTGGAGGAAAGCAAGCCGTGCGCTCAGTCTCTGTGCAGTGTTGTAACTGACACAAAGACATATGAAAAAAAGACAGTTGTCAAACACTATTTAGTGTAATAAAAATCTTGAAATTTCTGAAAATGTGGACGTGTAAGAAACTGAGGGAAAAAAATGTGCAATTGAAAATATATCAATAGAGGAATAACCTGTATATGTATAGTTTTCTCTACTAAGGCACTAGCAAATATCGCAATGTGTACGTCACATAGGCATGAAGGAAATGACTGCATTTGGTATCATGATAGTAAGAAGGGTAAGTATAAAACTGAAATGAGAGTTGAATATTGATTTCAAATTCCCTTTACTTATTCTCTTCTCAAGCTATTTATAATGTATCTATATTATGTAATTACTATAATATTATTTTAATACTATTTAAATTTAATAGTGTAGCTTGACCATTTGAGAGAAGATACTTGCCATTTGAGAAATATATTGCATATTAGCAAAGTGAATGAAAAATATGTCTTATGTCCAAATAAGTTAAGGTGGGAATTTAACCGATACTATAAGACTTCATTTTGAAGTTTTGGTCATTCTCACATAATAGTCTATAATCCATTGATAATTTTCATATAATTCAGTAGTAATAGGTCAAGCACATACAGTGACTTTATGCATATATATATTTTTCCCCTGTAAGAGAATATGACTAAATTTCTACTTCTCAATTGCCCAGTAAAATTATTAACAACATATAAACAGGAGAAAAAGCATTAATAGATTATAGTATTATGATCTAGAATCTCAAATTACATGGGAAAGCTTGATTTATGTAAGATGATAATGTAATGTTTATAGGTTATTTTTATTTATTCTTATCTTATTATTCTTAAATTTTATGAAACAAATCAATTTCAACAATACAGAAGAGTACTTATATAATTGAGTTTAGAAGCATGCCCCAAATAAATAAAAGATAAATATATATTCTTTATTAGTTTGCTAGGTTTATATTAGTTTGCTACCATACCAGAGTGCCACCGACTGGGTGGCTTAAACAGCAGAAATTTATTTTCTCACAATTTTGGAGGATAGACGTTTGGGACCAGTATCGGCAGAGTTGGTTTCTTCTGAGGCATCTGTGGCTTGTAGATGGCAGTCTTCTCCGTGTCTTCACATGGTCTTCCCTCTGTGTGTGTCTCTGTCCTAATCTCCTCTTCTTATAGACACTAATCATGTTGGGTTAGGGACCACTCTAACGACCTCATCTCAATTTAATTACCTCTTTAAAGACCCTATCTCCAAATACAGTCACATTCTGAAGCAGTGGGGGTTAGGACTTCAACATATGAATTATGAGGGGTCACAGTTCAGCCCATAACTTATACATATATATGTTTAAATACTTTATCAAATCAATATCATAACTAAAATTATGATAAAAATAAAAACTTGTAAATATGTGTAAAATATTTGATTGATATACACCATATAAAATTTCTTCAATTTCAACAATAATCAACTACATAAAACTAAAACAATAATATAATATATTTGATATATTTCTACATGTTTATATAAAATAGATAAAGTTTCAAATGTCTTAAAAGAAATTGAGTCCTATCCTTGCCTCCCGTTAGCTGTATTACCTTAGGCACATTATTGAGCATCTTTCTCAATTTAAATAAAGTAGTTTGTATCTAACACATGCTGGACATTTGTAGGGTTTTAAAAAATCCATAAAGTGCTTATCATTATTATCAATATTAATCTTCAATTTTATATTATGATATAGTAGAATATTTTAAAAGAAAAAATAACTGAAAAAAGTTAGAGTGGCAGTTACTCTAGTTCTATGAGATTTATCAAATTAATGATTACTTTTTTAAAATTTCAAACAAAATTTTTTCTTGAAATTCCACACAAATTGACATCAACTCATATCCCTCATAACCATTTTAATTTGTCTAAAGTACTCTTTTGCTTTCTTTGTCTTTGAAATAAAAACCTAGATAGTAGAGTGTTTTGAGGTCTGATCAGAGACATCATGAAAACGTTTGAAAGAATTGAGGGAAAATCAAACATACGTTACTGAGCACAAGTTACCTAATTCTAAGTCGTGGAAAATGTTCCTGTCTGCCTTAAATCAAATAATACCTTATGAGATAAATCCAATACATTCCCTCCGCAGACAACATTAGTTTTATTGATTTGCCATGTTTTTACTTATTTAATTTTTTAAATTGTATAGGGTTTACATGGTATCTTTCCAAGACCCTAGCAAAACCCGTAAATGTGTTCATGTTTTCATCTTTTTAGTAAAATTTTCGTGGTATGATATTTAGTATTATTTTTTTAAAGAGCTCACTATTACCACCACCACCACCACCAATTGTACAAGCTCCAAGCTTCATAATACCTGGATCTGCCACTATAATGTTTTATATACAGAAATATCAGAGAAAATGCACATTGGTCATTTCTTCGAGTATTGTGACTGCAATAAATCCCTTTCATTTTTCTTTTAGGGACCAACTGATCTGGATTTGTGCTGGGAATTTTTAAAAACCTTTTGTCTGTCAAAGTGATGCTCCTACTGCGGCAGGAAGGATATGTAGAATTTAGGATGATTGGGAGTGGGAGAAAAAATCTGGACTCCATTGTCACAAGGTACTAATAAAGCTGTGTAAAATCCAAGGAAGTAAATGAAGATACACTTTACATGATATATACATGATCAATATTGGTCAACTAATGTTCAATCACGGTCAATTAATGCTCCACCCTCTCGTACATCTTTCCCATATCTTTTACCCATATGTGGATAGATGTTAAATGAATATCACATATCAGAGTTATAGTTACAAAAAAGAGTTGATAAATTTATTACATGGTTATAAAAGGGCTACAACTCTCTTTTGGATGGATGCCTTGTATTCAAGTCCTTTGGCTGCTGTCATCCTCTAGTCACCAAATGGGGAACTTTTGATATGGATTGACATTATATACTAACTAATAAATATTAAAAATGCTTCTTCTCCTACTTTTCTTCCAATATTTCTCCAATGATTGTCTGTGGCTGTAACGAGATGAAGTGGAAATGAAATACACACTGAACCAAGGAGAAACACTAATAAAATTGTAATTCACTTCATTTTATAGGAAAATTATTTAAATACTCATAAATTATTCATTATCTGATTTTAACAACAGGGTAACACAATTCTGGAAACATAAGTAAATATTCATAACGAGTGGGTATATTGACATATTTTGTATACATATTGTATATTACTATACAGATAAAATAATATTGTCTGTGTTTCCAGATTGAATGGCCACCCTCCACGTTTGATTGGTCCAGCAGATGTTCTGTTATAACATGATTGATTGGTGTCTGGTACAGTAAGTCCTCCACATGCCATTCCAGTCTGTTTAATCTTGATAAAAAGGTTTTGCTCATTCTGTTTTATGTTCCTTGACAAAAATAACCCTGCCAAGGATGATCAGAAACTGGATAGCTCCTAATTTGATTGATAAAATTTAATATTTTAAATATCTTCTATAAGTAATCATTAAGAAAATATTCCCTAAACTCATTCCTAAGTTCTCTGAATACACCCTGAGCTCCCTTAATCAGTAGTAATTATATTTAATACATAACAGAGAGAATATTAAAATAACTTTACACACAATTTTTACTCTCTAAACATCTCTTAAAATTTGTTTTTACTGCTAAGGCCATTCAAATAGGCTGTTTAACCAGTGAATCCAATGGCCTGTCCACAGTACTCATCTTCTTTCAATACTGAAACTATTTTTGAAAATTTCTCGTTCTCTGTCAGTGACATTATATGTTTAGTTCTCTCTAGTATTGCTTACTAACCCTCATTCACGGTCAGCATTTTTTCTCTCTCATAAAAATTAAACACTGCCACTTCAAGTATCACTAAAAATCATAAGTATAAAGTGAACATACAAGAAAAAATTAGACAAAACAGACATTAAATATATAGTTTTATTAGAGGAAGTGGAAGTTACTTAAACAACAAGATACTCACTAACTACTTAAAATCAAAAATGCATTATACTTCCTTTCATAGTAACTGATACATATTTCCTATCACTTCCTGTACATCATAGAATCTTGGTGTCCTTAATAAAGTTCTTTGAAAAGAAATGTCAAATTTACTTGTCCTAAATACAATTTTAAAACCTATAATAGGGGCTGGCCACGTGGCCGAGTGGTTAAGTTCGCATGCTCTGCTGCGGTGGCCCGGGGTTTCACTGGTTCGAATCCTGGGCCTGGACATGGCATCGCTCATCAGGCCATGCTGAGGCAGCATCCCACATGCCACAACTAGAAGGACCCGTAAGTAAAATATACAACTATGTACTGGGGAGATTTGGGGAGAACAAGCAGAAAAAAGAAACCTATAATAAGTTCTGCTCCACTTATTAGTGTGACAGATAATAAATGGGTGTACGATAGCATATTTTGCTCTCCTGGGATAGAAAATTATGAATTTGAGTGTGACTTTAACTCCAGTATAGTTCATGTTTGGATTTAGATTTATTCTGTATATTAAAATAGCTTCCCAATGTGTATACTTCATCTTGAAATTAGATTGGTAGACATTGAAATGTATACAAAAATATTAATTTTACATTAATATTAATATATAATTTATATATAATTATATAGAATATATAAATTATATATACATTGTTTTTACTTGGAATAAATATTTTAATGTTTTAAACTGTATATCTATTGTAGCTATTTCAAAGGAATTCATTTCATTAGATAAACAATTAACCTTTTTTTCTATTTTGAAAATCTTGCTACACAGATCGGGGCTCCAGCATCTACTCTACAAAGCGTTTCCGTTCTGCAGTCAGCCAAGAGTAAAGGAGCCAAAGAGAACCTGATCATTTAACTCCCATGTTTTCTTCTTTCGGCCTATTTAACTTTCCATTAGCTCACTCAACCTCCTCAGAAGTTATCAGTAAGTTAAGTGGAAATAGGGACTTTTAACTGTTGAATTCAGTTTATATGTTCTTGTTTCAGCATTTAAAGGCTTTGTTGGGAAATATGAGCTGAAATTAAATATTCAGTGGCTCTCCTGACATTTGGATAAAGGGGCCTGCGTTAAATTCAATAGAGCCAGAACAATCAAGTCCAAAGATTATTTTCTTGCAGAGTTATGAAAATTAAATGATTTCATTAAGGCATAAAAAATATATATTGATCAACTGAGGCATCATTTTTTAACAACCTTATAACCATTTTGCTTAAAGCACTTGCAAATATGAATCGCTGAATTTACCAATTAACAAATTTGTAAGTGAATGTACTGCACCACTTTTTTTAATATTTCAAAGTAAATTTTTAGCCATGTATTGCAAATAACAGAAAGAATTCCAAGTTAGAGGATAATTGAGGTATCATGCAGGAAATTAAAATTAATTTAGCTCATGTAGTATCTGAAATTAGTTCAGCTTATAAGCATAAATGTCTGTAAATGATTTTTTGAGCTTACCCAAAATTATGCAATCATTTGATCAGTCAATGATTAGAAGAAAGAATGACTACACAAAAGGCTCATATTCAGTGGAGATTCCCCTGCTCCACCCTTGTTGGTGTCTGTTGGTCAGTGCCCATTCTATGCAGGTTAAATATTGTGAATTTCACGCTGAATCTTAAACATATTAAATGTCATTCCTTAAGAAGGCATATTTGTCTAATGTACATAAATGTCTATTAAAAACCATAAAATGTATACAGTTAATAATTACTAATATACATCTTTTCAAGCCTTTCCTATTAATTTGAAATACATTTGGCTGTGTGGCCGTGTTTATGAATTGAAATGTACTTCAAACTTAAGTTTCTAGATTTACGCTACCTAGTAGAAAGGCATAACCAACATGTGATGCTGACAGGAACAATGGGACAAAAGATGAATGCTACACCACCTATGAGGGAGGGAAAACAGAGGTTTTTCATTTCTATACCATTTTTCTTTTCTCTACTGCTTTCACTCCACATTCTAAGCTTCTTATGCCCTTGGAAAATATTAAGCATTTAATGAAATTTGACTGTAACTTCCTCCATCTTGATAAATGCTACCCTAAAATTCTCTGTTATAGCTTCCCCATACAGTAGGTTGTATAACATAATTTAAAAGATAGCTTCCTACCACTCCAAAAAAACAATTTCCCATATAGCTTAAAATTTCGTATATAATAGATTTGTGCTGACAATATTTGCCTACAGCTTTTCTGAAATTAAATCAGCATATCCATTTTTCATATTCAATTTCATTAAAAACAAATAAGTTTGTTGTCATACCTAACAGTCACGAAGCAATGTGAGTTTGATGAGAGTAGAAGTAAGAAAGAAAGGAAAGAGGCGTATTTTGGGGTTATAGCCATTTTAGAGCTGATGGGCTGTTGACATCCCCAGAGGTAGCAGGAAGGGAATATGTCCTGAGGAATGGGATACAGGGGGCATCTAGAGGTGAAGTGTGTCATACTTACATAAAGATAGATTAAATCTCAAAGAAACAAATTAACCTATTCAAAACTCCTTTGGTCAACCATGGCCTTGCTTCTCCTCTTCTTCTCCAAGATACTAAATAGAGCTTTTATTTTATTCTTAAATTCTATTGATGTTGGAAAACAGTGCAAAAGAGTGAAAAAGAGTCAGAGAAGGGAGAATGCTGTGGGAACAGAGAGAACAAATTAGAATAACCCTGATAATAAAGGTGAATTCAGATCCCACTGATGAAGACAATAGCATAAGCTTATGCTATAGCTACCCATATTTCAGAGTAATAGACTCTGCTTAGGTTTTCCAGCTATTTTATTCTAACTCTGAAGAAAGAAACAGCATGGAAAGTGTCTACTTGTGAGAGTCTACAATTAAAACAACTGTATCTGGTCTTCGCAGAAAGTGATCCCACTTAAGAGTGTTAAATATGTGTTTTGGGTAAGTAACTCATTAAAGACTTGATGTCTTGGAGGGAGTAGGTAAAATAACATCATGCCCAGAAGAATTCAATTAATGAAGTACCAAGCTCTAAACCCCATAACAGCCAGAGGCTATCTGTCACAAAGTTTTATTTGCTGCAGGGGCTCTTAGAATCAAGTCTCAAAGTGAAGCCAACATCAAGGAACTAAATGGTAGTTTCTGCTTCAGAAGTCTGGGAAATATATTTTGGCATTTCTTATTTTTTTCTGTAATAAATTATATCTGTAATTTCTAACAAAATATGCTACATATTTAACAATATATTTGGATAAAATATTTAATTTTCCTACGGTGATTATTTTAAATACATTGATTAGAAGAGAATCTCACTACCATGTTTGGACATCAAGGTTTCGAAAATAAGATCTAGAGTTACCTATGCAAACTGCAGGTGTTTGCTACTTAAATGAAAAATACACACACACACAAACATGAGAAGTATATAAAAATAAAATGAATACTGGTATTCTGTAAATATAAGGACGGAAGAGGTAAGAAAAATAAGATACAGATGGCAGATGAAAACTCTGCCTCATCCAGATCCCTAGAATTGGTGGTTGGAGCAGTGGGAGGCAGGGAGGAAAAAATAAAAAGCAGTATCATATCGTCACAGGAAAAAAAATCATAAGGGTCCTTGAAATGTAGAAGGCATGTGGTATTTGTTCAGGAGAGAAAACAACAGTCGAGGATCTATGTGAGAAGGCCCGCAGTGAAAGGGGCAGCTATTGAAGGTGTTAAAAGATACACAGAGGCACAGTAACATTTATGAGTTTATTTGAACGAACATGGATTTGAGTTTGGCAGCAACAAAATGAAAGTGGTTAGGAGCGCTCCACCACAGGAGGTAGGAAGGCTTTTCATATAGAGACATGGAAGCAAAGCAAGGACATTATTTGATTTACTATAAGTTAAGCAGTTGCCTTATGTGGGAAAGCCTAGTGGCTGTTTGTGATTGGTTGTTTTTAAGTTTCATTTTGTGAGATTTGAGTATGCTGACTCTGGCTTACATTTTGGTTTGCCTCTATAGGCTACCAAGGCATCAGAGCCATCTCAGTCTAAAGGCCACTTTGTCTTGTTTAATTACTTCAACAAAAGGCTTCTCCAAACAGAGAGAAGGGGAGGGAGGGCTGAGTGGGGAGGGAGACCAGAGGAGGGAAGTAGGAGGACCCTGGGAAACCCCTTCATTCCATGTTGTGGTCGGAAAACTACAATAGGCCCTGCAAAGTGCGCTTGCTCCTTCCCTCTGCCTCGCTGTGCCCAGAAGCAGAAATAACATGTCTTTCCTTGGGCAAAAACAGAGATCACCAGGATGGGAGGGACAGGATGGGGTGAGAGGATGGCTGTCAGGATGGGAGTGACAGGCAGGAAGGTTGGTGGCTGATGACACTCAGAAGGCAGAGGAAACCCCCAGGGCAGGAACTTCCAGATCTCTGACATGCCACACCAAAAAAGAAGACATCCTGTCTTCAAAACCACTGATGGCATCTTGTGTCAAGATATTGCATCAATAAAGCAGAATGGACTCGATATCTTAGAAATTAAGCATACTCAATGTTGAAATAAAGACAGAAACTAAGATGTGTTGACTGTCCGAAAGGACACAATTATAGAGCACTTTCGTGAGATGGAACCAAAATTGTCTCACAAAGTGCAAAAAAAGGTCAATCTGATGGGTGACTTATGCTAATCATAATAAACCAAGTGAAAGTAGCTGATAAATTTGAATGAGAAAACATGATCAAAATTCTTTGTAAATAGATGGAAACTGCTTTTATTTGTAAAGAATTTCAGAAACATACGTTAATCATCAAATGCATTATTATATCATTGAAAGTATTCCCATAAATATGAAGAACAGGATGCTATCTAGTACTTATATTCACAATTCCATTAAGAAATATACTATGAATATAGCAATTAGTAGATCCCGGAAAGACTAGCAAAAGATAAAATCTAAAACTCAGAAAGGGGACTTTCCATGTACCAAGAGGAAAGTCCCATATTTCCCTAAAATATTTGCAAATATATTAATGGAAATGTGGGTGGTAGGCAGTTGAATGAGCGAACTCGTGAGAAACTCAATTTCTTTGTAAAGAAGGCTGTGGGTTCTGAGAATAATGAGGGACAGCACACTGACTCCATCAATTTTCAACCCACTCAATAAAATGAGAATTATTTCCAAATATTTTGATATATCTAGTAATTATCAGTATCCTCTCATTGAAAAGCAAAAGCACACTTTTTGTTTAAATTGTTATACATATTTACTACACTGAATTACTCTTTCTATATTTCAAGCAGAGAATAGAGAATACTTATCTATTGTGCTCGTTCCTACTTTGGATTAGGGACAATAAATGCTTCATGGTGTTTGGATATTTTAGGTATATAGTATCCGGCTAGATGTACACTGGCTCAAATCCAATGTCCTCTCTTCATCTTTCCTTAGTTGTTGTAGTTCACAATGATCTCATCCTCATTTTAATGTCTTCAGTAATTTTTGAAAGTAGCTCTTTCTGTTACCATTAGCATGTATTACCATGACTTCTTTTTATTAAGAGCAATAGAGCAATCCATGATCAAGTTTAATAGAACTATTCTAGCCTCTACTCTTCAATAATGTTTCCCTTTTCTTAAAATTAACGCTTAACTAAATGCTTACTTTGATGTTCTTTTTCTTTTTCTAATTTTGACTTGTAATTCACAAAATATCTTTGAAATAAAATCAATGATGTTAATTTACTAACTTTATAGATTTGAGAAGATTAAAGGGCTTTCTAAGAGTACGAATAGTCAAGTAGTGGTAGTATTTTACAAAAGAATTCTAGTTATAACATACATCTCAATTTTATCTTCCAAGAAAAAGTAGAACAGGATATAAAACTGCCATTCATAATCATTCAGATGTAATAACCATGAATATGAGCAATACATATACGTGTATGTATAGATAGATGGAAATAGAGCTCTGCCTTTTTTCATTAATATTTCTGTTTATACTATATCACAATACGCAGCACTTCATTTCATAGCATGCTGGTTTTTGATAACTTTGAGCAGGTCCAATAAGTATTACCCTTTTTTCTGTTTGAATTTTTTTTAACAACTTTCAAGATAAAAACAAAGAATTGGCTTATGGGGTAAAAATGTCGTTTTCTAAAGCTGACATTTGAGAATGTGCAAGACTGACCATTTCGTGCATGGGGCCTGGCCAGATACATGGGATGGAAGAAGGGATCAGAGAAGAACCAAAAGGAGAGGAAACGAAAGAGCCATCCGCTGCGGGACAGTTCCTCCTGACAGAATCTCCCACCGGGTCGGTCGCGCTTCCCGACAAGGCAAGATTAAACTCTGGGGAAGATAGCAGACAGGGTTTCTGCAGCTCCTGAAACTCCATTCACATGAGTGAATAAGAAGCATGCCCCTTACTGGATGGTTTTGTAGCCCACATGAAAGTAAGTAAGGAAAGTTAGAGAAAAACTAATTAGGTATCTCTAGTGGCAGTAGTGGATTTTTTCTGTGTAGAAAATATCCTGAAGTCAATGAATATTTTATAACAGGAGAATAGTTATAAGGTGATATTCACCTATTTCCTATCAAATGCAAGATAAATTATAAAATTCTTCCCAAAGGCAGCAAATTATATACTTTGAAAGTGCATTTATAACAGGATTTTACTCTATATCATAGAAGAGTGGGCTTCATTATGTTCCAGAATTGTGTGTGAGTTTGTGGGACATGGTGAAGCACAAACACTTCAAGTTATAGAGTTGGTGAAAGTAGTCTTAAATTTCAGCGAGAAGTTTGAGGAACTCACGTGGTTTTGTTAAAATTCATGAGCAAAGACCTGATGTTTTCAACACATATGACATGTAATTATGGCACAGATAGCATAGAATTTCCAATTTTTTCTTTTAAAGGTTGGCACCTGAGCTAACAACTGTTGCCAATCTTTTTTTTTTTCTGCTTTTTCTCCCCAAATCCCTCCATTACATAGTTGTATGTTTTAGTTGTGGGTCCTTCTAGTTGTGGCATGTGGGACGCTGCCTCAACATGGCCTAATGAGCAGTGCCATGTCTGCGCCCAGGATCCGAAGCCTGGGCCGTGAAGCAGAGTGTGCAAACTTAACCACTCGGCCAAGGGGCCGACCCTCAGAATTTCTAATTTAAAAAGAGAGAAATTTGATTAGGAAGCAGATATATGCGTTATCCACATCTGATAAATAATTTTCCCCATTTCTTCAGCAGAGTGCTATAGGGAGTTAATTTTTGACCTGTACTTATTACATACAGATGGGGCTTGTGCACATGCTGCACACAACTTTTTTCTAAACTTTTCTTACTTCACTATTATATTGTGAGATCATTCACTGTCTAGGGACATTTTGTACTCTTAAAAATCCCAGTTTGAACCTGATTGGGTGTCATTACAGAGAAATTCTTAAGGATTCCCAAATATTTTGACAGGTGCAGTCAACATACTGGAGCCAATACTATGTGGGTTAAGAAAAGAAACTCGAATAGCCATGAGTTCTGTCTCTCTGTCATATCTTGTGTGTGTGGTTGTTTGAAAAAATCTCCTAGAAGTGTCCACATTTAGAGGCAATACTAGCTTCATAGAATGAGTTAGGACATGGCCTTTCTCCTCATTTTTTGGGAAAAGTTTGAGAAGATTTGGTCTTAGTTCATCTTTACTTATTTGGTAGAATTAACCAGTAAAGCAATCAGGTCCATGACTTTCCACTGTTGGAAGATTTTTGAATATTGATTCAATCTCCTTACTAAGTGTACTCAGATTTTCTAGTTCATTATGATTCAGTCTTGGTAGGTTTGGTATTTCTAGAAATTTGTCCATTTCATCCAGGTTATCCAACTTTTTTGTGTGTAATTGTCCATAGTACTCTTTTATAATGCCTTTTATTTCTCTAGAGTCAATAGTAATTTCCCCACTTTCATTTATGATTTTATTGTCTTCTCTTATTTTCTAGTCAATCTAGCAAAAGGTTTGTCAATGTAGTTGATCTTTTTGAAGAACCAACTTTTGTAATTGTTGACTTTCTCTATTGTTTTTCTATTCTTCACTTCATTTATCTCTGCTTTATCTTTATTATGGCCTTCCTTCTATTAGCTTTGGGTTTAGTTTGTTCTTCTTTTACTAATTTCCTAAGTCGTAAAATTATATTATTGATTTCAGATCTCCCTTGTTTTTTAATGAAAGCATTAAATAGCTCATATAATATAAATATAATAACATAGCTATGAATTTCCTCTTTAGCGCTACTTTTGCTTTTCACACAAAGTATATCCAAATATGCAAAGACGTACAAGATAATCCTCACTCTTGTTAGCAAATAGGGAAATACACATGTAATCCGTAATGAGATACTGCTACTCAACCACTAAACTTGTAATTATAGCAAGTCTAATTTGCCAAAGATGTGGAGTAATGAACCCTGCTGATTGAAAACAAATCACATTTTGAAAATGCATGCCTAATCTATGATGTGGCAATACCACTTTTAAGTTTTTAGCAGACTTATGCTGCACTCCAACTTGAAAACAACACATGCCCATTAATGGTAGAATTGATGAATCAATTGCAGTTGTCATTTAATAATAAAAAATAATGGATTCTAACAATGGGAAATATAGATGAAACTCACAAATATAATATTGAACAAAACTAGCCAGCCACTGAGGAATATTTATAACATGATGGTGTCAGACAGTGTTAGAAGTAGAAGGCTCAGATCGTGATTGGGAGGATGCAAATGTTTGTGCATTAGAGAACCTCTAATTGGACATTATATCACAGTAAAACCTCTTAAATAGCTGATGATCAAAGTCCCTGATCATCAAAAAGACAGTAGATAAATCTTTTTCATAGATTTTGAGTTAGGTGCACGTCTATATTACACAGTGTATCACAATGATAAGGTGAATATTTTTGCACTAAATTAACCAAATATTATTTCTTATGTTGCTCTTAATTACTCATTTTGTATACAGAAAGCCAACATATCATTTGTCTTTTGACATTTTTATTTACGTGGAAACGTTGTTTTTCTGTTTCTAGAGATTAGTTTTAGCTGAGTTTACAAAATGAGATATATACTTTGATGCTTTCAGAGGTCACATAAGCGATGAAAACCAGGAACTGGTTTTCTGCTCTAAGTGACATCAGAAAGTTTCACCCCAATAATTACTGATGGAAAATGTTGTAACTGCCAATTCTGCAATGACCTACTTCAGAGAACTGGAGGAAATTTAAGACCTTCAGAAGAAGATGATGTCATTTTTCAGAAAAGAACTATTCTATTTCAAACCACAAAAGAGCATGAACAGAAATGCGTTAATCAACCATGTTTGGATTGTTTTACTTAGCTAGGTGTTAATTTTGTGATGCTTCAAGACAAGATTTTGTATTCTTTCATATTCACTTGTTTTATAAACCATATCTTTTATATTCTGGAAGAGATCTTTCTTGATGGTTTCTTGCTTTGAACTTTGTCGCAAAAGAAATGCTGAGAATTTTATGCCGTATTTTGCATTACCAATTCTCCAAACAATATGTAAACCTCACTGAGTTTCCTTTTTCTTGGTTTTTACAAAATAAAATATGTTCGATTCATATAAATGAAGATACCTCTTCAAAATTTTTAAAAAGGAAGATATATTTTATTTAATCATTTTCAATAAGACAGCTAGACATCATAGTTGCATGGCAATTAATTTTTAATCCGTTACTTGAATATGGAAAAATGATCAAAGAGAAAGAATATTTTACATAGATTATTTTTTTAGACTACTCTTCTCTCAACATAGAGACTGTAGGATCCTCTTACTCTTATCACCCTCTTCTTGGCACACATGCTGTTTCTATCCAGCTAGTAAGTCTATTTTATATTTTCTAAACTCTCGATTAGACATTTTTATCATTATTTTATATAATAATGTTTGGTGAAATGTACCCATATAACAATTTTTCTCTTGTCTCAAAACTCACATTAATAGAATTGATTCTCAGACAAAACTTTGGGGATAATTTCTTTTTATTTCAAAATTTTACATTTTAGAAGTCCTTTTAGACTTGAGAGTGATAACCTGACTTGGTTTTTATTTGTTTGAAATTTATCTTTACTCAGCATTCATTCTTTAAGGATAAATTTCTGCATAGAAAATTCTAAGATTGAAATGTTTTATGTACATTTTCTTTGATTTTGTTTTTCCACCAAACTTTAAAAATATTGTGCTCTCTAATCTGAGTTGCAATATAGCTTTTAAGAACTCAGACATGTAATTCATGATCACCCCTTTATATATGATTGTATATGTATGTATGTTTACGTGTGTATCTGTGTGTGTGTATATATATGTACATGTACATGTATCTGCGTGTGTATATTTATATATACATGTTTTATCTCTGACTACTTTAAAGATGTTTTGCTTTAATGTTCTAAAACTTATAAAGGAAATTTCTATCAGTGGATCTCATTTATAGTTATCTCTTTTGTTATCATTTGTGCTTTTTGTAAATGTGGATTCACATTGTTCAATAATTCTGAGAATTTCAGTCATTAACTCAGCAAATATTTCTTTACTTATACGCTGCTGGATTTATTACAGAACTCTAATTAGATATATGTTGGACCTTCTCCTGCCAGAGCTCAATGTTTCTGCACACTCTTCTCATCTTATCTTTCTCTATCATAGCTGCATACAGTGAAGAATATTAAGATCAAATTGTTACCTTGATATTTAATGGTTTCAATGTTTTAAATTTTATTGTTTGTATTTTTACTGTTATGAATTATTTTTGTTTATCTGTCAGTATTTCTGGTCATTTTAATAGTCTCCTGCTCTTGGCTCACATTTTTATTCATTAAATTATATATATAAGTATATATATAATATGTGTATTATATATGTTATTCATTTCATATATTAGATGTGAAATTTCTAATGTCTAGGTTTCGTAGTTTGTTTTCTGTTGTTTGTTATTACCACCTACTGTCATTAGCATGGCTTTCTTCCTTAAGCATATTTAAATTTCTTTTCTCTTTCTTTCTTTCTTATTGAGAGCTTATATTTGTTGGGACTCTGTAGTGGTAATTATGTGTGCCTTAGACATCAGTTGTATGCTTATGTCCTTGTGTGCATGTTTGTGCATGTGTATGTTTTTCACCATGAAAATAACGTAAAATGGGATCCCAGGTCATTGTGAGGCTCACATGGCAAAATCTTTCCAGGGAATTTATTTTCTCTTTATAGAGAGGCAAGTCTGAGGTAAACATTTAAATATTTTATACATGAAGTGTCTTATGAAAGATGTTTTTCCTCCTGTGCCCATTTTCTGTGTTACAGGTCTATGAGGTACGGTCTTTAATTTAACTACTCAAATTTAGCCTCCATCATATTCCTGTGCACTGAAATTCTAAGCCACTTCTATTCACAGATCTATCTGTGATATACTGCACAGTCAAAGCTCTCTTACTTTTATAGATCTACATTCCAGGCTTGCTTTTGGCCTTAGATAATTTCTCTTAATTTCTTTCAAGCCATTTACTCATTTACAAATTTTTTTAATTTAATCATATGTAGAGAAATTTAGATGTTTGTAGTGTGAAGATTTCATAATTTTGCTGAGATTAGAAATCAATACTTTCCTTAAATTCAATCAGCAATTTAGAGACATGTTTCTTATAATCAAGATGAGACAACCAAGACCAATTATCTCCTGAAAACATTTAAGTTATAAAATCAAGATAGAAAATGTTAATATTTGCCTTGATGTAGGTACATTTCCAGAGCAATAGCACAATTGCCTTATAAGTTTGATTGGACTCAAAATTTTTTACAAATGGAGTTTTTAATTTGAAGCATGAAAAAAAGAATAAAAGTTTAAATACAACTATGAAAATCTCCATACATTTATAGCACATAATGTGACATTATATTTGAAATTGCATTTGAAGTTCTTTTAAGATAAATATTCTTGAAACCTAGTATGAAACATTCCTGAAATCAGAAGTTTTAACACATTACAGTTAATAAACATATTTTGGATGTACGATTTCTCTTGACAGGAAATTGGAATACTTGAGATTTTTTGGAAGTTAATTGCACTCTCATTTAGCTTAATGAAGATTTTCAGTAGCAATATTATGATTCATGCTTCTCTGGGAAAGAGCGGCTTGATACTTATGAAGTGTTGAGCTGTTCTATGCAAGACGTGGCTACTTGGGGAATATGTTTTTAACAATTAGCTCAGTCTTACATTGCCAATTATTTCTTAAAGAAATCTATTCCTATATTGAGAACGTGTTGTAATGCTTGGGATAATGAAGCTCATCTTCAACAGTGCTGTAACTATTCTAGAGAGAATTTTACTTGAATGTATCAGATCCAATTCTTTTTTTTGACTAGCAAGATTCTCTCCAGAAATGATCATCGACTAGCCAGATGACCATTTATTGGGGAGGAGAGTGGAGGGAGAAGATCTCAAAAATTCTCTAGACAGTTTCTTCATTTTGTTTTTACAGATTTTAAAATAATTATTTTTAAAAATATCTGATATTATGTAAGTGAATTATCATTGACACTAAGATTATGAGAGTCAAAAAATAATACCTTTCCTACCCTGTCAACTTTGGGCCCAGTTGAATGACAGAAGTATAAGTTAAAATGCCATAAGTTTGATGTTAATAAAGAATATTGGTGAATATGGCTTATTTCTATTTCCAAAATTGTGTGATGTGAATTAGAGAAATACTTCCGCACTGCCCTGGCACTCTTGCCCCTCCACCTTCCTCCAGTTCCTCCCCAGCCCACCTCTCCTCCTCCAGCTCTGCTCCCCTTTCCATTTCAGTTATCAGAGGTGGCCTGCTAAATTTAATCTCAGGCAGTGGTTTGTTTGCAGCACTAGTTGCTGCATTCCTTGAAGCTTTTCTTTGCATAGATTCTGGGACCCAAGATTCTCTTTTTTGCTTGTACAATTTAACTCAATTTTTTTTGTTGTGATTCAAAATGGCAATTATTTATTTATTTATTTATTCATTTCATTGCAGTAACAGTGGTCTATAACATTATATAAATTTCGGGTGTACAACATTATATTTTGATTTCTGTGTAGATTACATCATGTTCACCACCAAAGACTAATTGCAATCCATCACCACATACATGTGCCTAATGACACTTTTTACCCTTCTCCCTTCCCACTTCTCCTCTGGTAAACACCAATCCAATATCTGTTGCTATGTGCTTTTGTTGTTGTTTTTATCTTCTATTTATGAGTGAGGTCATTTGGTATTTGACTTTCTCCTTCTGACTTATTTCACTTAGCATAATACACTCAAGGTCCATCCATGTTGTCACGAGGGCAGATTTCATCCTTCTTTATAGCTGAATAGTAGTCCATTTTGTATAAATACCACATCTTCTTTATCCATTTGTCCCTTGCTGGGCACCTAGCTTGCTTCCAAATCTTGGCTATTGTGAATAACACTGAAATGGACATAGGGGTGCATATATCTTTATGCATTCATGTTTTCATCTCCTTTGCATAAATATCCAGCAGTGGAATAGCTGGAAGCTATGTTAGTTCTATTCTTAGTTTTTTGATGAATCACCATACTGTGTTCCATAGTAGCTGCAATAGTTTGTACTCCCACCAGCAGGATATGAGAATTGCCTTCTTTCTACATCCTCTCCAACACTTATTATTTCCTGTCTTGTTAATTATAGCCATTCTGATGGGCATGAGGAGATATCTCATTGTAGTTTTGATTTACATTTCCCTGAGATTTAGTGACTTTGAACATCTTTTCATGTGCCTGTAGGCCATCTGTATATCCCCTTTGGAGAAATGTCTGTTCAGATATTTTGCCCATTTTTTAATTGGGTTGTTAGTTTTTTGTTGTTGAGATGTATGAATTCTTTATGTTTTTTGGATATTAACCACTTATTAGATATATGGTTTACAAATAACTTCTCCTAATTGTTAGGTTATCTTTTCACTTTGTTGATGGTTTCCTTTGCTGTGCAGAAGCTTTTAGTTTGATGTAGTCCCATTTGTTTATTTTTTTTCTGTTTCTCTTGCCCGGTCACATGTGGTATTTGAAAATACACTGCTAAGAACGCTGTTGAAAAGCATACTGCCTATATTTTCTTCTAGAATTTTCATGGTTTCAGGTCTTACATTCAAGTCTTTAATCCATTTTGATTTAAGTTTTGTGTATGGCATTAGATAATGGTCTACTTTCACTCTTTTGCATGTGACTGTCCAGTTTTCCCAACACCAATTATTGAATACTTTCCTTTCTCCATTGTATGTTCTTGGCTCCCTTGTTGAAAATGAATTGTCCATAGATTTATGGGTTTATTTTTGGGCTCTCGATTCTGTTCCATTGATGTGTGTCTGTTTTCCTGCCAACACCATGCTGTTTTGATTACTATAGCTTTGTAGTATATTTTGAAATCAAGGAGTGTGATGCCTCCAGCTTTGCTCTTTTTTGATAGGATTGTTTTGGCTATTCAGGGTCTTTTGTTGTTCCATATAAATTTAAGGATTCTTTGTTCTATTTTATGTGAAAAATGTCATTTGAACTTTGTTAAGGATTGCATTGGGTCTATAGATTTCTTTAGGAAGTATAGACATTTTAACTATGTTAATTCTTCCAATCCAAGATCATGGAATATCTTTCCATTTCTTTGTGTCTTCTTCAATGTCTTTCAACAATGTTTTATAGTTTTCAGTGTACAAGTCTTTCACTTCTTTGGTTAAGTTTATTCTTAGGTATTTTATTCTTTTTGTTGCAATTGTAAATGGGATTGTATTCTTAGCTTCTCTTTCTGCTACTTCATTGTTAGTGTATAGAAACTCAACTGATTTTTGTATGTTGATTTTGTATCCTGCAGCTTTACCATATCCATTTATTATTTCTAAAGTTTTTTGGTGGATTCTTTAAGATTTTCTGTATATAAAATTATATCATCTGCAAATAGTGAGAGTTTCACTTCTTACGTTCAATTTGAATACCTTTTATTCCTTTTCCTTGTCTGATTGTTCTGATTAGGACTTCCAATACTATATTAGATAAGAGTGGTCAAAGTGGGCAGCCTTGTCTGGTTCCTGTTCTTAGAGGGATAGCTTTCAGGTTTTCTCCATTGAGAATGATATTAGCTGTTGGTTTGTCACATATGGCCTTTATTATGTTGAGGTTCTTTCCTTCTATATCCATTTTATTCAGAGTTTTTATCATAAATGGATGCTTTATCTTGTCAAATGCTTTCTCTGCAGCTATTGAAATGATCATGTGATTTTTATTCTTCATTTTGTTAATGTGATGTGTCATGTTGATTGATTTGTGGATGTTGAACCATCCCTGGAATAAATCCCACTTGATCATGGTGTATGACCTTTTTCATGTATTGTTGTATTTGATTTGCTAGTATTTTGTTGAGGAGTTTTGCATCGATGTTCGTCAGTGATATTGGCCTGTAATTTTCCTTTATTTCTGTTATCCTTGTCTGGTTTTGGTATAAGGGTAATTTTGGTTTCACAGAATGAATTAGGAAGCTTCCCCTCCTCTTCAATTTTTTGGAAGAGTTTGTGAAGCATAGGTATGAAGTCCTCTTTGAATGTTTGGTGGAATTCACCCAGGAAAACATCTGGTCCTAGACTTCTATTTTGTGGGAGGTTTTTGATTATGTTTCAATCTCCCTAGTGGAGATGAGTCTATTCAACTCTCTATTTCTTCTTGATTCAGTTTTGAAAGGTTTTATGATTCTAGGAATTTATCGATTTCTTCTAGATTATCCAATTTGTTGGCATATAGCTGTTAATAGTATTATCTTATAATCTTTTGTATTTCTGAGGTGTCCATTGTAATTTCTTCTCTTTCATTTCGAATTTTATTTATTTGAGGTTTCTCTCTTTTTTTCTTGGTGAGTCTAGCTAAAGGTTTGTCAATTTGGTTTATCTTTTCAAACAACCAGCTCTTAGTTTCATTGATTTTTTCTATTGCTTTTTTAGTCTCTATTTCATTTCTTTCTGCTCTGATTTTCATTTCCTTCTTTGACTTTGGATTTTGTTTATTCTTATTTTTCCAGTACCTTTGGGTGCACTGTTAGATTATTTATTTGAGTTTTTCTTGTTTGTCAAGGTAGGTCTGTATTGCCATAAACTTACCTCTTAGAATTTCTTTGGTTGTGTCACATAAATTTTGGCATGTCGTATTTTCATTTTCATTTGTCTCCAGGTATCTTTTGGTTTCTCCTTTCATTTCTTCATTGACCCAATGGTTGATCAGTAGCATTTTGTTTAATGTCCATATATTTGTGGCTTTTCTGATTTTCTTCCTATAGTTGATTTCTAGTTTCATACCATTGTGGTCAGAATAGATGCTTGGTATTATTTCAGTTTTCTTAAATTTATTCAGAGTTGTTTTGTGACCTATCCTGGAGAATGTTCCCTGTGCATTTGAAAAGAAAGTGTATTCTGTGGTTTTTGGATGGAATGTTCTGTATGCATCTACTAATTCCGTCTAGTCTAATGTGTCATTTAAGCTCATTGTTTTGTTATTGATCTTCCATTGGTATAAGTGGAGTGTTAAAGTCCCCAACTATTATCATGTAGCTGTCTATTTCTCCTTTTATGTCTGTTAATATTTGCTTTATGTATTTAGGTGTTCTTATGTTGGGTGCATAGATATTACAAGTGTTATATCCTCTTGACAGATTGTTCTCTTTATCATTATGTAGTCCCCTTCTTTGTCTTTTGTTATAGCTTTTCTTTTCTTTTTTCTTTTTTTTTCAAAGATTGGCACCTGATCTAATATCTATTGCCAACCTTCTTAATTTTTTTTCATTTTATTCTCCCCAAAGCCCCCCAGTATATAGTTGTATATTATAGTTGTAGGTCCTCCTGGCTGTGCCATGTGGAATGCCACCTCAGCAGGGCCTGATGAGCAGTGCTAGGTCCATGCCTAGGATACAAACTGGTGAAACCCTGGGCCACCAAAGTGAAGCACACAAACTTAACCTCTAGGCCACAGTGCCAGCCCCTATCGTTTTTGTTTTAAAGTGTATTTTGTCTAAATACTGCTACCTCAGCTTTATTTTCATTGTCATTTGGATGTAGTATCTTTTTCCATCCCTTCACTTTCAGTTTGTGAGTGTCTTTAGGTCTGAAGTGTGTCTCTGGTATGCAGCATATATATGGTTCTTGTTTTTTTATCCGTTGGCTACCCTATGCCTTTTCATTAAACCATTTACTCCATTGACATTTAAAGTAGCTATTGATAAATATGTACTTACTGTCATTTTGTTACATTTTTTCATTTTTTTACATTGTGAATTTTAGTAGGTCTCTATTCCTTTCTTCTTCTCTTGCTCTCTTCCCTTGTGGTTTGATGGCTTTCTTTAGCATTATGTTTGAGTTCCTTTCTCTTAATTTTTTGTGTATGTATTATAGGTTTCTGGTTTGTGATTACTATGAGGTTCACATATAATAACCTATGTATATAGCAAACTATATTAAATTGATGCTCTCTTTAGTTTGACCTCTTGATAAAAGCTCTACTCTTTTACTCTCCTCATCCCACAATTTATATTTTTGATATCATATCTAACCTTTTTTTGTGCATGTGTATCTGTTACCCTGTTATCATAGAAATAGGTAATTTTAGTACTTTTGTCTTTTCACCTTCATATTAGCTTCCTAGGTGGTTAATCTGCTACCTTTACAGTATATTTGCCTTTATGAGTGATTGTTTTGCTTTTTTTATTTTTGATAATTTTCTTATTCCTATTTGTGGTCTTCTCTTTTCCACTTAAATAAGTCCCTTTAGCATTTCTTATAAGGCTGGTTTTTTGGTGATAAACTCCTTTATCTTGCCAGGTAGAGTATTCTCGGCTGTAGGTTTTTTCCTAAGCACTTTAAATATATTGTACCACTCCCTTCTAGACTGTAATGTTTCTACTGAGAAGTCAGCTGATAGCCTTATGTGGTTTCCTTTACATGGAACTTGCTGCCTTTCTCTTGCCGCTTTTAGGATTCTCTCTTTATCATTAATTCTTGACATTTTAATTATAATGTGTCTTGGTGTGGGCCTCTTTGGGTTTATCTTGTTTGGTGCTCACTGAGCTTCCTGTATCTGCATGTCTATTTCCTTCCTTGGGTTAGGAAATTTTTCAGCTATTATTTCTTCAAGTAGATTCTCTGCCCCTTTGTCTCTTTCTTCTCCTTCTGAGACACCTATAATATGAATGTTAGTGCACTTGATGTTGTCCCAGAGGTCCCTGAGAGTGTTATTGTTCTTTTTAATTCATTTTTCTTTTATCTGTCCAGCTTGAGTGATTTCTTCTAGTTTTTCATCCATCTTGCTGACCCATTCTTCCATATCATCTACTCTGTTATTGAGTCCCTCTAGTGAATTTTTCACATCTAGTATTGCATTCTTCATTCCTGATTAGTTCTTTTCTATATTTTCCAATTATTTGTTGAAGTTCTCACCGAGTTTATTCATTTTCTCTAAAATTTGTATTCTTTATCAGGTAGATTTTTATCTCTGTTTCATTTACTTCTTTTTCTGGGGTTTTGTCCTGTTCCCTTACTTGGAATGTATTCCTTTGTCTCTTCATTTTGCCTCTTTCTCTATGCTTTTATCTATGTATTAGGCAGCTACATCTCCCAATCTTGGAGAGGTGGCTTTATGTAAGTGATGCCTAATGAGACCCAGCAGTGTGCTTCCCTTTCATCACCAGTTCTAAATGTTCCAGGAGTGTCCCCTATGTGGATTACATGTATCCTTCTGTTGTTCTTGCTGCAGGTGCCCAGGGAGGCTAGCTGTCCCCCTGCCTGGCTGGTTATAGTGGTCAGCTGTGTATGGCTTCTCTGGATCCTTCAGTTACTTTAGTGGGTGTAGGGAGCCCCAGCACAGTTGTCTGCAAGGTCTAATAGCACTTTTCCTGTTAGGTGAGTAGGCCCCCAGCAAGGCTGGTTGCTAGGCTCAGGGGCTTACAATTGCTATAGGCCTCCAACCGACAAGGCTGTTCTCAACTCTCCCAGTATTGCAGCTGAGTGTAGCCATCTCCAGGCATGAGAGCACCCAATTGTTTCAGGCTTTGGAAGGTTGGATAAATCCCCTATGTGGCTGTTGGAGAAGCACAAGTCTTCTGCAGCTGATGAGCCCCATCACCTTCAGGGCCACAAACTCTGTCAACACAGTCCTGCCCCAACCCACTGAAGCAGAGCCAGTCACCCCACTGCAGAGGCCCCACACACTCTGCCAATGCAGGCCCACTCCTTGTGCACACCCTGGCCCGCAGAAGTGGACCCACTTGCCCAGCTGCAGATGGTCCAGGCACCCCACCTATGTGGGCTCACAAGTTGCTCAATGGCTTGTTGTTGGGTGGGGCAAGCCACTAGAATGGGCTGCCTGCCCTGGTTGAGCTGGACTAAATTGGTGCTCTAATGGGTGGGGCAGATCCCTGGTGGGATAACAGGCCAGGTAAGGCACTCCAATGGTGTCTACCAGTGTCTGTGTCACTATGTCTGTAGTAGGTGACAATAATGGCTGCCATCAATGTCTCACTCCCTCTAGAGGTCTCACTTCTCACTGGGATGCACCCAGAGCCTAACAGGTGAGTTTCTTTTCATCAAAGGACTGCACACTTGTCTTTCTTATGATTTTAGGTTGCTTTCCAAAACATGTAAATTTGTGTGTGGGCCCTTTAAGAGCAGGTTTTTCTTTCCCCATGTGTCCAATAGTTTTTATGAGGGTATTCCTGGCTCTAGTTAATAGCCAGCAAAACCAGATATTATGACACCCATCTCGGTTGTGCTGAGTCCAAAAGCTGCTTATTGTGGTAACTGTCTGCTGCTGAGATCCTCCACTCCTCCAGGGAAGACTTCGTACCTTAAGATTGCTCCTGGCCAGCAGTGAAGTACCGTGCTTCAAAGGTGGCTCTCTTGTCTCCAGAAAGGAATTTCTGCCTCTTCCACCTCATTCAGCACTGTCCCTTGTTGTGAGGGTTCTTTTTATCCAATTTTCAGTTCTCTGTCACAGGTAATTGTTCCAAGAGTAATGGTAAATTTGTTGTGTCTGTGGGAGGAGGAAAGTTCAGAGTCTGCCTACTCTGCCATCTTAGTACCATCTGGGACCTAATATTTCTTGAATGAATGAAGCCAAGCCAATTTGACCAGATACCATGTTGGAGAGGCCCACATGACAAGGAACCTAGGCATCCTGCAAAAAACCAAGAACTTCAGTCCAATCAGAATTTTTTTTTTTTAAGGAAGATTGGCCCTGTGCTAATTTCTGCCACCAATCCTCCTCATTTTGCTGAGGAAGACTGGCCCTGAGCTAACATCCATGACTATCTTCCTCCACTTTATATGTGGGATGCCTGCTACAGCACAACTTGCCAAGTGGTGCATAGGTCCACATCCGTGATCCAAACCAGTGAACCCCAGGCTGCCTAAGCAGAATGTGAGAACTAAACTGCTGTGCCATCAGGCCAGCCCCTTTTTTTCCAAAGATTGACACCTGCGCTAACATCTGTTACCAATCTTCTTTTTTCTCCTTCTTTTCCCCAAAACTCCCCAGTACATGATTGTGTATTCTAGTTGTAGATCCTTCTGGTTGTGCTATGTGGGATGCCACCTCAGCATGGCCTGATAAGTGGTGTCATGTCTGCACTCAGGATCTGAACCATTGAAACCCTGGACCACCAAAGTGGAGTGCACAAACTTAACCACTCAGCCACGGGGCCAGCCCCTCCAATGAGTAATTGAATTATGACAACAAGACATAGGATTACTATATGGTTGAGAGGAGAAGAATCACAAAGAAAGATGAAATTGCGGAGAGAGGTTCTACGGAAGCAGCAAATGCTCCTCCTTTCTCTCTATCTGCTACTTTAGGAACTCCTGTAAGAGAGATACCAAGTGTCTAGATCCATTCTCAGTTATTTTTAACTAAAAAATTTGGAGATCTCTAATGATCTCATAGCAGGGTAGAAAAATACAAAGTAACAAAACTGGGTGAAAATTGAAGTTTGAATTAATATAGTGTGAACTCAAAAAGTGGATACATATCTCTTAAAAAAGACATCAAACATGAGTAATATCAAGAGTCTTATCCAACCAGCAAGAAATTGAAAATCCCTTTAATATATTCATCAACTTGTTTAAAAGCATAGAAATTTAATTTATAAAATAAAATAACTGCATTGCCAAACAAGAGAAAAATAGCACAACATTCACATCTCGATGTCGATTATAAATGCATATGCAACATTCTTAAGGAAAATTTAGCAAATCAAATACAGCCAGACATTAAAAGGAAAACAAAGTCGTGATTAATTAAAGGTTTTCAGGAACACAAATGAATACTCACAAAGCATTCTATTAACAGTTTATGCTTTAACAACACTTTAAAAAAGGGAATCTTTACAGTGTCATCTACATACTCCACCCTCCAATATCGTTTCAGATATTGACCATTTTTCCTCATAAATGATAAAGCAGATGTGTTTGTAAGTATAAAATACCCTATTGTGGGGGCCAGCCCTGTGGCACAGTGGTTGAGTTCTCGTGCTCTGCTTTGGCAGTCCGGGGTTTGCAGGTTCAGATCCAAGGCATCAACCTAGCACTGCTCATGAAGCCACACTGTGGTGGCATCCCACATAAAATAGAGGAAGACTGGCACAGATATTAGCTCAGTGCCAATCTTCCTCACACACACAACACAAAATACCCTATTGTAGTGAAGGCTTTGGTAAGAAAATGGGGTGAGAGTATATTGTCCTACCTAAAAAATGTACACTAAAACCTTACACATGTTTTAAAAACTTGGAAGTGACAGAAGCTTTAATCTCCTGCCCCACAGGTTTATTTCTCTGCTATTGCACTACGCAAAACTCTTATAGGTAGATACACAAAGAGGCCTCCAAATTTGACAAATGATCTGTATTCCCAATACCCTTACACTTATCATATACATTCACTTAGACAAAAATTAAGGACCTCTACTATTTTTTCCCAGATATGGGAAAATAAAATATCTCCCAATAATGCACCTTTGAAAATCTTAACACAATACATTTCAAGATATTGGGTATAAAATGTTTGTTTTATGATCCACAACATTCTCTATAAAATGTTATTTTCTTAGGCCATTATAATAATGCAAATAACTACCTGATAGTAGATCAAGAACATCAACAGAAAATGATTTCTATCGAATGTTCATTTTATGTGAAAACTTAACCCAAGAAAAGTTTGAAAAATGCTGACAAGATCTCTATTATTTGTAGAAAAAAATAAACCAAGATGACAATAACCTTCTGTGATCTTTGCTTTTCCCACTTTGTAGTTTTTGGTCACAATTTACATATTACAAAGCTTAACCATGTACTAAATCCCTTGACAAAATGAATTTATTAAAAGTTTGAGAAAAGCCAAGCATATTCAGTATTACTAAGTATATTTCCTCGGATAAGTTTATTTACTAGAGAAAATTAGATGAATATTTGAATGTGGTGTTCTTACTATGTGAATTAATTCATCTATGTGCTCAATATAGTAAAAGGTTATATAATTTTGCTGTGAAAGTCTTCTTTAAGTGTTTGACATTACGATGTTCTTCCTGGCAACTGTATCTTAAAGAGACATACTATATAGTATTTAGATCAATTAAATCTCTAATTCAAAATTTAGTGAATGGTGCATTAGGTCTGCATAATCACAGAGCTGAGAACACAAAGATGTCTGTAAAATAATCAGTTATTGAAAAGCTAATCGAGTGAGGAGGAAACGGAGGTAAAAGAAAAAATGGTGCAAGTAAGCAGTCTACACCACAAAAGAGACCAAGAGCTGAAATACATTTTATTTAAACCACAAAGTGTTACTGAATTGATTTAGGATTATGGATATAATCTCCTTCTTAAAATGGTAACTGAAATTCTAGGTAAAATGGTTAATAGTACCTGCTAAGGGAAGCATACTTATCTATGGAATGCCCTATAAAAGATGCCTCTGATTGACACCTAAATATCTTTAAGTCCAGAATCTATGAGGTGATGAAGCATGACTCCCTAGAAAATGACACATAAACAGTGATGTACAATGGAGATGCCTCATAGACTAACTGCTCTTCTGCTGTGGATGTAAAACCACGAGCCTCACCCAGAGGCCTGTCTGTTATTCTAGGCCGAGAGCTAGGTTTGACATGGAAAGAAAGAACCTGGGGGCCCACCCTCAATCTCCTTTGTCCAGGCTTCTGAGACTGCTGATTGCCTGTAACCTTGTACTTACTAGTAAAGTTTAATTTTTTGTAAGAGCTCAGATTCGTGTGTTTGATTTGACAATTCAATCTTTTGTGTTAGTGCAATCATAGATTAGTTTAGCCTGTTTTTGAATTGTATTTAAACAGCATTAAGCAGTACATATACATTTGTAAATTACTTCTTTGCCTTAATGTTCTCTTTATGACGTTCATCCACAGAAACCTATTTTTCTATACTTGAGCCAATCCCATTGCTGTATGATTTACTTCTGCTTTACACATATGTGTATATTTACAAGCTTATATAAATATGTAGAGAGAGAGAAACTTTCAGCTTCGCTCTTCAAAATTGTCTTTGCTATTTTTTGTCTTTTATATTTCCATATAAATACTAGATGTTGCTCTTTAATATTCATAACAAACATGCTGGGATTTTTATTGCGATTACAATGAATCTATAGATCAATTGGTGACATCTTAACAATACTGAGTCTTAAAGTCATGATTATGGTGCATCCTTCCACTTATTTAGAACTTCTTTAATGTCTTATACATATGCTAAAAATTTATTCTTGGGTATTTGATGCTATTTAAATGTTTTTGTTTTATTTTAGTTTCTGGTGTTCATTGCACATATGGAAATGGAATATCTTTTTCTTATATTGCTCTTGAATCTCACAAGCTTGCTAAATTTGCTTAACAATTCAAAATAAACTGGTATTACTTGAATGTATACATTACAAATTCTTTGAAATCTCTTGTTTTATATTATCTGCATCATTTCTGTCAATTTTATGAGTTTACAAGTAGAAACAAATACTTATTATCAAGTTAGCTTACTTGACAAAAAGTTAATGTTAAAATAAGATTTATTCACATTAAAATATGAAGAGAAATAAAATTTGTACGGAAAAAGAAAACTTATTCTTTGCATGTCCTCTGTTTATAAAATACAGAAAACAATTATTTCTAACCAATTAGATTGTTTTGAAGATTAAATTACTTAAGATATCTAAAGTTCTTAGAACATATTGACAATTATAATTTTTGCTAATGCATTTTATGAATACTTGCTTATGTATACATAATTATGAAGTGATACTTTGGGGAAAATAAAAGCTTAGAAAGAACTAAAACAAAATATTAAAGAATTGTCACTGACGATATGTCTGTTTTAGTTTATCACTATACTTTTCCTCATATTACATTTTTCTCTACATACCTGTATCACTTACCGTTTATGACAAAAAGGTTGTTTTTTATTTTTACAAAGTTTGTATGATAAAATGAGAAATATTAGAATCGTTGTATTATGTCAGTTAATGCAAGTTAAAACCGCCAACACAAGAGCTAACATTTTCCTAGCGTCCTTGACTTTTCCTATGTCTAAAACCCTTTGACAATAATATACTAAGTGTATGCCACACCTGCCTGTCAACTCAGCTGTTGCATCAGTTGATTGATGTCAGCCAACACTGGCATTTTGTAGCTGGTGATTTATTGGATTCATTATTTCAACCCAGATGGATAAGTGGAACAAGGGAGTAAACTAAATTGCATTATTTTTACAGATTTTTTTTTCAAACTAGAAGTGAGAGAAATTACCACTACTGAACAAAATAGTAGCATCTATTAGTGATGGATATATGAACATTTCACCCCTCATGGATGGGGAAAATCCTTCCATAAAGCTGAGGATGATGGAGCATGGTGTTTCCAAGCTCCTACTCTGGAGTTTGGTACACTGGCTTCAGTACTAGCCTTACATTTTCCATTTCTGTGACCTTAGGAAAGCCACCATGCCTGCATAAGAAGTTTTCATTTCTGTAGAAGAAATAAAATAACAATTACTTACTACATGTATGTTTTAAAAGTTTTCAGACAAGTAAAGAATTCGGCTCACTGGTACTTGATAAATATTAAGTAAATGTAATTTTAACCAATATTATTGTTTCAAGTAAGAAAATAAATAAACTTTTTAAAAATCTAGGGTTTGGAAGGTTTTGCCTAATGTTGCTATGACCTCACAAACTGATAAATATCCTAAACTCGAAATTATGTTCATTAGCTAATTTATAGTCCTTTGCTATTTCTATCCAAAGATTTTAAGTATACAAGATATTGATGGTCTACATTATTTTTAGAAAATGACAGTCATGATAAATAATACGTTTGATTTTTTTCTTGGACTTGACAATGGAGACGGGTCTGGAGCTGGAGGGTGGATATCAGTCTAATTCTGATTTTGAAGAATATTTTCAACTTGTTGCTAATTTAAAATAATTTCAAATTGTTTTCAAACAAGTGTTCCGAGTACTGAACCGTTACATATCAGGGGAACAGATATTAACATTCCCTTAAGTTATATTCCCTAATTTTCACTTTACTCATCCAACTTAATCATGTCATCATTTTTATATCTTTTATGACATTCAGCATCATTCAGTTAATTTCTATATCACATAGCAGAGATTAAAATCTTGTTTTTCTCTGTTTTCAGCTTTGCCAAAAAATTTAGTTTTCCTATGGAGATTCAAACTTCTCACTGAAGAACTAGTATATTTGAATTATGAAAATATGTTTCTGAACAAATATTTTGTTTCCTTGCCCTTATTAAATGTCAGTCAGGTATGTAGTAAGCGATGTCTTTAAGGAAAAGAGAACCAATTTTATTTGTTTTAGTCTTTTTTTCTCTAGTAATGAGTCACTTGCAAAATTCATTTAAAAATTTTGTTTGACATAAAATTAATGCTCCAATTAATATAAACTTCTGAAAATGAAAAAAAAAGTAGGGAGGGGTGATTAAAAATTGTTTCAACTCTAGTGCAATTTCCAAGTGTTATTTCCAATAAAATTTGAACATTAAATCATGGGGCTTCTCAAGAAGTTTATTATGAAAGTGTTTCATGTGTCTTAAAATGTATGCCTGAGGCATGACCTGATAATGCTACTCATTTTATGGTTATAGTTGTCCGTGTAATGTGAGGAGGAAAAATCAATGAAAATATTTCAGGGAGACAACCTTTAAAATAGGCATTACATGTTATTTAAAGTGAAGCTCTCCTCTCAAGAAATATTTTTACTATATTAAGCAGAAATCCATTGAATTGTTGGCCTGCAAGTTATACCTTCTTCTGCAAGTTAGAAAATAACTAAAAAACCAAAAAATTGATGAGAAAGAAAACGCTCCATCCCTGGCACCCTGCCTTGCAAAGTATACCTCTTCCTGTTCTGGTTGCATCTCTTATGACTAGACCAGAACACCTTTCTAATCCCTTTGCCTACGAGCAGAGCTGAAAGTTGAGAAGCAATTTTTAGAGTTATGCTGATTGGGGTAATCTTCTTCATGATGTGCTGATCTCAAAAGCCTGGTATCCCTGGGGTTGAATTTGGGAAGATGTAAATTGGTTTCCTAACACTACATTTTGCAATGTGTAAATTAATAACTTGACATTTCACAGCTGTTTTAAAGGCTGTGCCTTAAAGAATGAAATATCAATCACAAATATACATCTACCCAGAAATGTCAAATCCCACCCAAATGAATACCACCGCAAATTAGCAGCAGGTCACATTGTTCTGCTGTCTTTCACCTGTGATGCATTTCCATCCTTTCCAGGTTAAGAGCTCCCCTGGAGAGGCTTAAACCTATTTTCTACCTCATATAAAAGATGGGTGGCGAGCTGCTTTAATAACAGAACATAGTATCCAAATGTTAAACCTATTTGTAAGGGGCGATTTGGTATAGTAAAAGGTGAAATTAAAATAGGAGTCAAAATATCTGGATTGAATTCCCAAGCCTGTGCTCAAGAGTTATTTGGACTTGGGCTTCTCATAGCCTCAGTTTTCACATCTTTAAAATCGGCCTTGCCTATTCCACGTGATTATCTAAAATTGCCTTGCCTATCTCACAGGCACTTACACAGTCAGAATGAGCAAATAAACACCCCATTTTAGTAAAAAAAAAAAAATAAGCTTAGCAAATTACAAGAGATTACTAATGCTCCAGAGAATAATGTTTCCTCCCTGGTTATATATGCTTATGTAATAATGTGTACCGTGCTCATCAGGTCACTAGGGGAGTGACAATTTGTCTCATTAAAGGAACAATTTAGTAAAATAAACTGTCATTCAGTGATTGAGTCCATGTGAGTAAATGCAGGCAAGAGCTGCTTAACTACATTCATGACTATAGAACTTCTATCACCTTTTCGTTAATTTTCAAAATAGAGTTCACATTCTCTGTCTCTAATATGCCATTTCTGATTCTCAATTAGTGATGAACCCTTGCAATTCTTTAGAATGTTTCTGTTATTTTACTATAAGCCTAGGGTGTGTATTGTGTTATAATTTGCTGTTGAATTAAATTCGTGTCTTCCTAACTGCACTGTCAAATACTTGAACGTGAGAAGAGTGTTGTATTCACTTCTATATACCCTTGGCATTGAGCCGTGATCCATACACACAGAGGTTCAACAGAAACATACTGAGGAAATAAATAAGACGTAGATTGATTTCACATAACCTCAATTCTCCATTTCTTGGGAGGGTACACTTATCTTTGATCTAAGAAATCAGGAAATGACACAGAGTTATACTTAATCACAGTTAGCTCAAAAATCAATATTTTGGGGGGATATTTTTATTTTAAAGAGTTATCAGTATAAAAGATATCCTTAAAGAAATATATTCCACCATTAATCAATGTACTCATTTGAATGAATCACACTTAATCATTCAAGATCAAATATTTTGTTGGAAGAAGCTACGCATGGAAGTACTATTTCATTAGGTAAAATTTTATCCAAACTGCGTGATCCAGTAATTTATCCTTTTAAGTTTTAATACTTGTTGAGTTATAAATGTAATGAATTTACCAAACATGAAAGGTTCAAGAAATTTAATGAATGCTTCAATTTTAATATTAGTCAACTGCTTTAATTGGAATCAATTATACTTGCAGGGTTTTCTATTACTGTTTTACAAATTATTTTGATTTAATTCTGGATTAGATTATGTGAAATAAGTGACTCACAAACTACAAATAAGATCCTCTTCCTTATGTGATCCTCAGGAGAGCCATACTCTAAGGAAGTCACAACAAGCAATTTGTTTGTAATCATAGATCATCTAAAGAAACTGTCAAGCATTAAGATTCAATAAGAACACAAACATTTACAGAAACTATAAAAGTGCCTTAAGGATGCCTAATTTCATATGTCACAGAATTTTATTGAGATAATAACATAAAATGAGTCTATCTTCTCTGACATCCCTCTTCATCTTTATAGGTGAGCTACAGATGATGGCTTCATTTGTTAATGTCTCCAGCGGTAGAAAGGATGTTGTGTTTCTTGTCCTGGAATGAAATTAGCTTTACATAATTATATCCATACTAATACAAAATAAAATCTTGCTTTAGATTCTTCACACTAATATAAAACCAATTTTCAAGATACACCGATTAAATGGAAGATTTTCTGATACACAGTAGGACTTTGCCAATGTTCCTATGAAGACTCAAATCCAACAAAATACTGAAACGCATAATTAAATACAAAAACAAGTTGGGCTCTGATTGCCTACTAAGTCATAATTTGAAAAGAAAAAGATTATTTCCTGCAAGTGTCTAATTACTAGATACTCTCGCTCAATTTTAGGAGCACAGGCATGCACGCTCTAATTCATATGCATACTTTTCTTTTCTCACTAAACGTAAGGCTGACAGTGAACTTTCAGGCCCTGGATAGATGTTCTGTCTTGGGCTGGTAGTGGGAAAGCGTTTCTACCACAATCACTATTACTTACCTCCTAAGTCACACCCTACTTTCTCAGAAGCAGGATTAAATTTTTTCTGATCCTATCTACAAATATTGAAAGAAAGTAAGTAAACAAAATATAAGCTTTAAGTATCTGTCCAGGTTCTAGTCCTGATTTAGCTTATCTCAGATTTTTACTTTTTTGGAATTTGATAGTTTTGGAAGGGGAGACCTATGTCTGGGCTAACTCATCTTCATTGTTAGATGCTGGAAAAATAGTAACTGTAAATATCTTTCTGGAGATTTTGAGTGTATATATATATATATATATATATATATATATATATATATATAAAGTCTTAGAATATCCATACACAGTTTCCAAGAAATTCTACATTTAGGAATTTATTTTTTGAAAATTAAAATATAACTTACATATATAAATTTATGTACAGCATAGTCTATTTAAAATGAAAAATTGGAAACACTGAAATACCCAATAAGAAAAAAATAGGTTAAATATACTAAGATGCAATTAGAATACAGTTAAGACATTTACAAAGTTGAAATTTTAATACACTAAGTTAAAAAATATAAGGATATTATGTACTATTTGAAAATAAAGCAAAAGAACTATTAGTAGATAAATTTGCAGATGTTCTTAACCACATATAATTGATAAGGGAATTATATATTTACTTATCTGTATCTTGTTCATTTTCTAAAATAAGTATATATGTGCTTTGAAATTTAAATTTTTGATTAAAAACAAACTAAAAAAAATAGCTCCTACAAATAAAGAAGATATTCTTATCATTTGACAATGAAATTCCACTGATGGAAATCATCTGTAGAGCAATAAGACTTGTTCCCTGATATTTATACAAAATAATATTTAGGGAAGCTTTATTCATAGAAGTGAAAAATAAAAAAATAAAAATAACTGAATATGCAAAATAAGGAAAATTAAAAAAATAAGATAAAACCTAGTGAAAGATGACTCAAAATATATATTTTAGGAGATTTTTAATGGAATGGAAAATGAAGAGATTGAGAATAAGACTACAGATGTATGTAATATCTCCAGAGTTTTTTTTAAGTCAATGTACTAAAAGAAAAATAATTTCTATCATAAGACTGAGATGTCATTGGCTTTCAGATGCATATTCAATTTTAGAAATTTTTAAATGTAAAGATTCCTATTTAGAATAAAGGACATAAAATATATACATAGACGGAGAGAAAGAGAGAGAAAATATGTAAAACACCAGATTGAAACAAACGGGTATGATTTCTTCCATGCATTTTATATTTTGTCAAAAACGATAGTGAAATAATAACCTCTGCTCTAACTATGCTATATCACTACTTTTATCACTGGTACAACTTCCATTATTATTCCTACTTTCTTCAATACTATAATATAATATAAATAGAGTTTATTAAATATTATCTTCTCTCTTTTAAGGCCTTTACCTACTCATTTAATTCCTATATAACACTATGCTGTTGATATTAAAATCTTCTTTTAATAGATGATGAAGTTAAGAATTTTTAAAGAATCTTTAAGTAAATTGCCAATCTTACCCAGCCAGGAAGTAATAAACCAGAATTAAAACCCAGATTTATTTGTTCCAAAGAATATGATGTGATAAAAACTCTACAATAAATATGCACAGTATTTTCAGAATAAAATGCTCTGCTAAGTTTTTGCATACTTTGGATGGATATGCCTCATTTTCTTTTACTCATAAAATAATTTTGATTTAATTCAATATTGATATTAATATCTAAAAAGTAATTATTCGTTTTATTATTCCAATTCAGTAATACAGTATAAAGTCTATATTATTTTATTCATTGAAAAAATTTAAAATCTTATTACTTTTTATATTACAGCTTAGCCAAATTAAATTAATGAATATGTATTTTCATATAGGTTTGACTTTTAGTCTTGTCTCTAAGCACATGACTGACTTTTCCAGAACTATTGTCCACAAGTTGATGCAAAATCATGCGTACATCCAT
Source organism: Equus przewalskii (assembly GCF_037783145.1). Taxonomy (NCBI): domain Eukaryota; kingdom Metazoa; phylum Chordata; class Mammalia; order Perissodactyla; family Equidae; genus Equus; species Equus przewalskii. The sequence goes on from NC_091846.1 coordinate 58,392,621, forward strand.
GAGACAGAAACATAGAAGGTTGGTAAATAGAGGAATTATTCTGAATCCCTCCTTTTGAGGAATTCCTAATTTTGTGGAGGTTGATGTGCAAAATTGTATTTATTTATTTTATTTTTCCATCCATGTAAAATCATTCTCAAGTTGATTTTACAAAGACTCCATATATATTTTAAAGTTTCATAAAGGATGCCCATGGATGTGCAATTTAATCCTCTGCGAAACCCTTTTATATTTATCATTTTCCAAGTGTAATTGTTGAAACACACGAGTAAGGCAATACTTGATGTCTATATAAAACGCAATTGAATACTAGCATTTTATTCCACTAATGAACTCCATTGAGAGAAGGAAGGAAGAACCATGAAGCAGGGGCCTCACTGCATCTCTATACCTACCAGTTCTGTGTTGTGGGTGTGTTGCTGGGTTCCTTCTCCTATGAAAGAGGAAAGAAGGGGAGTCTTGTCATGGTCGAGTGAGCTAACAAGAACTTATGATAGCGAACGGCGGGTAGTGAGTGGACAAAATGCTAGTTTTTTAGTAGTAGTTGTAGCAGCAGCAGTAGTGTTTGTCTCTAGGTATGAGAAAAATTATTTGGAGAGAATTACAAGAATCTCTAAACCCATGTTGACAAGGCTACTCCTAAAAGATGAGAATGGTTATAAAAGGCATTTTTAAACAGCGTTTTTTTCTAGCTCCGATATTACCTACTCATCAAATATTCCCATCATTCTCAAAATCTTCCCAAATTATTCCAATTAATCATAAGTGATGTTTTATTTGTGTTTTTCAAAATATTCACTTACTATTTCATGAAACCTCTGATTTTCGAACTCTCTTCTTTCTGCTTATATCAACCCCTGTTATCTCATAACTGTCTAATGCCTGGAAAAAAGATTTTCAAGTAAATGTTGCTGATGTCTGATCCAAGGAAGGCCAGACCTTCCATCACTTCCAAAAGGGACGGTGGCCCGTGTTCTCAATGTACAACAGAAATGGTTGCAGCGTTTTAAATACAGTAAATTCAATACATAAAACCTATAAACAAAAGCTCTCCAGGGTCTTCAATGATTTTTAAGAGTCCAAGTGGATCCTGAAGAAAGTGAAATTTTAGTGAACGTTGTTCCTATTAAGAGCAGAGGTTATGGAAAAGGTGCCATTGGAAGAGTGAGCCTTGGCCATAGGCCATGACCTCTATGTGATTGATATTATGGGAATTGACTAGTTGATGAGCTTCATCTTTAAAACAACTAAGTTTCATGTCTAGCAGCAGTTGAGCCAATATCCAAGAGGTATCCGTTTGTTTCCCCATAGTCAAAAATATATGAGACTAGATAAATGTTCAGTTTTTCAATAGCTTTAATTCTCAGCTTCCTGTATAAAAGCTTCAATTCTGGGACTTGCTGAGCTGAATTGTCTGCTTGGAATATGGCGCCCTGCATTTGTGATTCTCTAACTTTGCATATCTTCTGTGCCTACCACAGAACCTAGGACTGGCTCTGCATCCAAAAAATGTATGCTGAAAGCATAAATCATCACCTTTTTAAAAATTATGGCTGTGTAAATTTCTTGGATGTACGAGGCACAATGTAAATTATACCAGTCAGAAATCTACTTTAACTTTATTCATTCTCTCAATTAAAAGAAATAACCCAAATATCTCTAATATTGCTCTTGAACAATGAATTTTGAGTTCTGTTAGCCACAGAAGAGATGAATATTTGTAAAGCTTCTGTTATGGCACTGTGATATTGAGCTGTATATCTTTGTCTATTCACCTGTCTTTGTAATAGCATTCCCTATTTTTCTACCCACCAGCATAACCCTAGTTTCATGCAAGTTTAGTTTTATCTTTAAAGGCCATAGAAACTTACATCAATCATTCTTGTCCCTTAATTTTCCAAACAGTAAATCTGGCAAATTCTCCTCCTCTGGTTTGTTATCACAATACACTCTTGAAATCTTTAATGAGTTTGATTCTAAATCTGAACTTGCTTCATGAAGCAAAACATTTTATGTTGCAGCTGAGGAGCAAGTCTCTTTATTAAATAAAACTAGTGATATTATGTAATAGATAATAGTTTCACCAAATTTTCATATAAATGGAAGTAATAGGTAGTAGAGTTGTTCATTCAAAACAGGTAACAGAGGGACAAGTTGTTCATTCAAAACATTTTCCATAGAAAAGTCGCCAATATTTTCATACCACACATCAATCTTATAAACAGCTTTCATAGTCTTATTGGTAGGAACAGAGCATTTAAATTGTTTCTATTAAATGTGTGGCTTTTATTTTTAAAAGGATAATCTCTAGATTTAAAAAACAAATTTTAAAAGGAGTTCGAGGTTAGGGACTCTGCTACATGACAGACAAGAAACTTTTATGTATTTGCCTTGCTTTTCACCTTTCATATAAATAAGATAAAGTCCGCAACATTTCAGAAAGGGTGTTTTCCATTTCCACAAACAGATCAATTGGAGTTTAAGCTGCTCCAGCCAAGACACCCAGTTACATTCTTTTACCAATAAAATATTTACTGTCCCCAAAAGCTCTTGAAGCTCATCCAGATATTCTTCTCGGGAAGCAATAGCACTAAGCAAAAGATATCCCAAAAGATACTTTTGTAATTCAGTAATCAATCTCATGTAAATTTCTAAGATTTCATGTCATTATTTTTTTTTCTTTCTCATGGAAATAAGAGCTTATTATAGCCATCTTATTTATATTCAATAAAAAATATATGCACAAATAGTGATTAAAACCCTTGATTCCTCTCTCAAATAGACTATTAATTCTAACTGTTGAACATCACAACGCTTGTACAACGGTCTTCTTTTATTTGTACTTTTACCAACAGAAGGCCCAGATCAGCAACTGACACAGGAACCTCTCCATCTCTACTTTCTTTCGTCTGTACAAAAGTTAGTGACTGACACTCATTTAAACTTTCTCCTCAGCATTTAGACAAATCAGCACATGGTCAGTTTATACCTCCCTCCTGCAACCACCAATTTCCGTTTGATGACATCCATCCCCACTCCCAGCCCCCAAATACTCCACCCTCAGCAGCACCACCACAAGCAAACAAAAGAAAGAAGGATAGACTTGGGAAACTTTTCTGAAATAGCCAACCTTTTTCTGAGGCATTGCTGTTCTAATACAGCCTTTAGAACAGGCTGAGAGTTGATCATTTCAGAAAATAGGACCTAGAATTATTTATTATAATAAAAATTTTAAAGAAGAGGAATAAGAAATGCCATGTAATCTCAGAAACTGAATTTGCAATGATAAGTGAGGTTTATTTTTTGCAAGTACTGCATAGAATTGATTTTAGAGGACTGGCATTGGTAAAAATGCAAATAAAGTTCTGAAATTTTCAGTTAAAATAGGCTAGATTTCAGATAATATATAATGCAATACATGTATACTGGAAACATTTATATTCAAGTAAATTCTACTTTAATACTACTTTTCTAAAGAAAAGGTTTCAGATGAGTACTGAAATCAAATCTAAAATAATGCATATAAAGCAGTGTTTTCTGTAAGCCACCTCATCTTAGAGGTACAAGTTACAATGGTAAAGGCTGATGGATTAGATTATTACTCAGCTCAGACCCAGCAGATTTCGTGTAATTCTACTGCCTGAGATTGAAGAGAGAGAAAGAGAAGGTGCCCAGACTTACATAGCTTTTTTTTTGTGGCTTACTAGCTCACAAAATCTTGTTATACTCTGTTTCCCATAACATATCAGTCCTTCCGATTATTTGTGTGGTGTCCAGTGAAAATACGTGCACACCTATATCCACATCCCAGCCCCTCAAAAAGTGGAGTGTCATTCTCCTCTGGAAAACAGAGGTGCAGTCCTAGCAGACGTGGAATCCTGAGTTACTTTAAAACCTATCTCCATTTGTTGTATTCTGACATTCTTTGAGATTTACATTTTGAAAAAATTGGATAGAGGATCTCTTCCGTTCCATAGTTATTTTGTAAATCTCTTATTTCTTCTTAATGATTTTAACTAAACTCTAAGTCTCTTCAGTTGAATAAAAGAATCACTTACATCTTGTACATATTTCTGTGATTTAAATATTTTTTATGATAATATCACACTTTTTTCCAAAATATCCAAAGAAATTGATGAAGTATATCTCTATTTCCCTCATAACATTCTTTCTTCCGACATCTACTCTGTCTGATATTAATATGTCTACACCTCATTTCTTATGATTTGTGTATCTGCATAGTACATATATTTCCATTCAAGGTGTAGAAGACAAAAAAAACCCTCCTTTTTTCTCTTCTCATATTAGGAAAGAATAGGTGGATAGACTGACAGAGAAATCAAACAATTTGAATACTAATAAAAGACCAAAGATTTAGGTTAGCCGTGGGACGTAATGACTTGTCCTCCTGGTATGAACATTGCTGGACAATGTCACATGTACCTAGGAACGCTGTATGAAGGGGGTCCAAAACAATGAGAGAACAGGAGGAATAAGACAAGGGGCAAAGAAAGCCTTGAAGGATTGCGCCTATTCCTTCTCCTGGGGAGAGGAGTAGCCATTCCCTCCCTTCTAGGTAAACATGGGGAGTGAGAAAGGTACTCTGCCCCAACAAATGCAGCCCTGTGAGACCAGATCATCTCCATGCTACAGATGGGAAATCAGAAGCTTACAGAGTCATACTAATTGCATTAGTCATGTGATTAGTAATTGAGGAAGCTGGGGTTGGAAGCCAGGATCACCTGGACAGAGGTCTTGCCTCATTCAGAAAGTCCACACTTCATATGTGCTTTCATGTATGAATTCATGAAATATTTTATGGGATGCTACTAGTTAAGTGACTCAGTGTTAGCAGTTGGAGAAAATATGATGAAAATAACAGAAACCATGCCTTGCTTTATAAAACATATGGTGTAGTGGAAAATTCAATTAAAATGCTGTGTGATAAAGTGTTTTGATAATCAAGTTTGGCATGTTATGCAACCACACGGGAGGGTACATAATCTTCACCTGAGGGCACCTATAAGGTTGGTGAGAGGATGCGATCCTTCCACAATGAATAAAAATTGGCAAGGTGAATCAATAAGGGATGAAAACGGGAGGGGTAGTAAAAGAAGAACATTTTGTGCAAAACAGGAGGAAAAAGGAAATAGCGAGTCATTCAGGAAATAAAAGACATTTAATTTGTGTGAATAATAGACTGCTTGTAGTGTTAATTTGTCAAAAGAAAAAAAAGAGGTTGGAGAGGTAAGCAGGAGACACATTATTCAGGGCCATATGAGCTCTGTTAAGGATTTGGGACTTCATTAAAAAAAGCAAAGGGGAGCCCTTGAAGATTTTTTTGAGGTGAAGTAAAACTTGATCTGATTTGCATTTTAAATGATTCGCTTAACGTGTATTTTGGAAAATGGATTAGATAGAATTCAGACTGTGTTGGAAGAAAATAATTAGGAGGGAGCAGCAGTACAGACAAGAATAATGTCGGCCTAAACCAGCAAAGTGACCCTGTAAACAGACAAATGTGGGTCTACTCAAAAAATACATGAAAGAGAAGAATGGGAGGACTTTGGCATCATTTGGATTGGGAGGAAAAGAATTGGAGGAGAAATGCTAAGTCTTCTCTTGGGAGTAATAATTGGATGGTATTTCTATTCTCTAAGGTAGGAAATTGATTTAGAAGACACAGGATAAATGAATTTTCTATATTGGAGATCTTGAGTTTGAGGTATCTGCAAGCCAATGAAATGAAAATGTGCAGAAGGATGGTGAGTAGTCAGATCAAAAGTGAGCACTATCTAAAATAGTGATACTGGTTTGGATGATAGACATTCAGTTTACAATTCAGGGAAGAATGCTGAAAAGGGACAAATGAAAGAGGTGAGACAAAAATTTGTCAGGTCCTTGCTCTCTGCATAAGGTGTTTACTAAACACTGTTCTCAGCGCTTTACTGAGAAAAACAGACTGCAAATAAAATTAAAGAGGAGACTGCCACAGAAAATTGGAAGAGTGATGGGTTTTGGAAAATAAGCAAAGAATTTTAAAAAAGAATACGTGTTTAATGATGACAGAAGTTATGGAAAGATTGTCACAGAACTGAAAAAAATAATGGTAAATTTAAGAGCAGTATGGTAGATTAAAGAAGGCCATAAATACCTATTTGGAGGTGGAGTAAAATTTTCCTCCCCTTGGTTTTGGGTTGACCTAAAGGACTTACTTGATGAATACAGTGGAGTGGCATGACTTTCTAGGACTTCCAAGGCAAGGCCATGAAAAACCTTGTGGCTTGTACCACCGCTACTAGGATTCTGAAAGCCCCAGGGAAGAAGTTCAGCTACCTTCTTGGAGATACTTTATGGAGAAGAAGAGAGGCTCAGCCTTCCAGCTGTCTCCTAAGGCACGAGGCATGTGAGTAAAGACACCAGGAAATCAGCCCAGCCCCAGCCCAGCTGAGTTACACGAGTCAGTGCCATGCAAGACAGAAAACCCTGCCACCTGAATCCTGACTAAATCTAGGACTTATAAGATCATAATATATAATAAAACAGTTGTTTTAATTCACTAAATTTGGGTGCTTTTTAAATGCAGCAATAGATGGCACAAACATATCTTGGAAGTAGAGTGCAGCTTTAATAAAAACCAATAACACGCAGCATTGGATTTGGTACCTAGAGCCAGATGGAAAGGGGAAGACCCCAGAGGGGATTTTTAGTGACCCTGAACAAAGCAAGTCCCTTATTGTATAGTGGCAGAAATATTTGTGAAACTGACACCTATGGTAACATGGAAAATAGAAAATATAGCTAATTAACAGATGGATTTAGCTAGATGGAATTCCAAATGGGATATTAAATGTGACAATAAATTCCATCTTCTTGCTTGTGATAAGGTACAGATAAAGAAAGATGAGCCAAGAAAGAACATTCAGTGTTCAAGCAGAATTTAGAGGGAATCTAAAGGAGCCAGAACTTGCCGAGTTCAAAAATAAAATATTTCTTGTCCTGTCTCTCCAAAAAAAAAAAAAGTTTTCACTTAAGGAATGCATTCAGGGCAAATGTTCAGTATCCAGGGCACCGCCAGTAAAGCAGATACGGAGTAAAGCAATCAAGAAATGTGACTGTAAGATCTTTTCTTCTGTTTAAATCTTTGAACAATTTAAGGGGAAGAGGGGCATTAGTTTTATTAAAACACATACATCCTTTCACCTCGACAAAAGACATCAAGAATCTTAAAGATGTCGTTCACAACTCTTGATTCCCAAGCACAAGCAGAAGAGGTTCTGTCTGGTAAAGAAAGAGGAGTGAGGCTTTGCCTAGTAAAGCAGATTATAATCTGACATATAGGAAGGTTTTTGACCAGTGTGGATTGAAAGAGAAAGAAGCAGAACAAAATAAAAAGTAAATAAAGGGATCTGGGGGCCGACCAGGTGGCATAGTGGTTAAGTTCACACACTCCGCTTCGGTGGCCCGAGGTTTTCGAGTTCAGATCCCAGGAGCAGAGCTACATGCCGCTCATCAAGCCAGGCCATAGCAGCATCCCAAATACAAAATAGAGGAAGATTGGCACAGATGTCAGCTCAGGGGCAATCTTCATCACCAAAAAAATAAATAAAAAGACAGATCTGGACTCCCAAACTTCTGCAGGCAGGAAGCACGCTAAGAAGGTTAATAAGTTTCAAAGATCAGCCATTTGTTATGTAAAAGGAAGTGGAATCAGAACGTGGAGTCAAGAGTGGAGAAGAATCATTTCCCGTAAGTAGAACTTTGCCTTAAACAAACTAGTGACAAGTGTAGCTTTTATAGCTGCTTTTCGTCAGTCCAGTGTACTATTTCCTTTGTCACCCATTCTTCAGCTGACTTCCAGGATAACACATACTCTGAGTTTTTCCCCTAATTCATTGTTTGAGATTGCTCTCAGCCTTCTTTGCTCTAGGAAAACTTGTATCTCTGCCAAACCCTGTAATGGGCTATACCAGGGTTCCTCCTGTCTACACTCATAACTTGATAATCTCATCTATTCTCCTGGCTTTACATATTGCCAGAATGCTGATGAGTACCAAGTTTAAACCCAAATTCTCTCATAAATTCTAGACTCATTTATCCAAATATTTATATGACATCTACCATTGGATATCGAATAGAATTCTCAAACACAATATGTCTAAAGTTAACTCCTGTTCCCTCTCAAACCTGTTCCCACAAAATTTGCTTGCATATTTAATGGTAGTACTAATCTTCCAATTGTTCAATCAGAATTTTTGGAATTATCTTTTACTCTTATTTTCCCCTCTTATTCCATATTTAATCTATGAAAAAGTTCTTTTGTCTCTCTCTTTAAAATATATCCATCACTTCCTCCACTGGATTGCTCTATCATCAATTAGATTATATTCAAAATACACTTACCAGAATCTCCTTCCTCTAAGATTCAGAGTTAAATTAGCCTTAAAGAAGTTCTTGTGTGAGATGTGGAGGCAAAAGTGAGGCAGTGGCCATTGTTCTCTGAGGACATGGTAATTAATTGTGGTGACAGATAAAAGCATAGAAGCTGGTAGGTTCAGATTTTCCTTGCTCTCCTCAATTCTGTGTCCAGTTCTTCCAATTTTTGATACTGTGCATCCCAAGCCAAGCACCAGACACTTGGTTGTGGATCCCCAAATATCTGGCATGGACTATATACTAGCTGCTACTTCACAGCCCCTAGAGCCTGTTTCGCTTCTCAAATTGACTTGTTGGTGACTCTTTCTGATTCTCCAAACCTCCTTTAGATCTTTACTTCCTGATTTTCTCCAACAATCATGCAAGGCTTGATATATATATTATGGACATGGACTATATATTACACATCATATCATATATGTATATTAGTTTTATTTCTCTAGAGAACCCTAACTAATAGATTTTGGTATCAAGTGTGGTTCTAGAGGAGCAGATTTTTAAAAGAACTTTATTGACACATAATTGATATACAAAATACTGCACATATTTAATATATACAATTTGATGAGTTTTGACATATGCATACACATGTGAAACCATCACCAAAATCAAGACAATAGATAGCCATCAGTTATAAAAATTTCCTTGTATAAAGAAACTGAATTTTAAGCATGAATTTTCAAAATTGGATATGAGGTTTCTGGAATTGGCTCTCTAATAATGATTCTATTTCCTGTAGTATAGCCATCAGTGATAATTCATGCCAAGATCAGGGACAGAGATATGTAAAATATCGCTGTTGGAGATAGTTACACAGTCATCCATCACTTACCAGTGGGGATAGGTTCTGAAAAATGTGTCAGTCAATTTCACCATTGTGCGAATGTCAGAGTGTATGTATACAAACCTAAATTATATGACCTATTACACACCTAGGCTATATGGTACTAATCTTATGGGACCACTGTAGTGCACGATGTCTGTCTTTGACTGAAACATTGTTATGTGGTGCATGATTGTATATATGTATATATTCCCTGTAAGCTTTGTTTCTCTGGAGAACCCTGATTAATCTCTTTTTATATATTTAAAGAGATTTATTATAAGGAATTGATTGATATGATTATGGAGGCAGACAAGTCCCAAGATATGCAGTCTGCAACCTGGAGACCTAAGCAAGCCAACAGGCAATTATAGTCTGAGTCTAATGACCTGATAACCAGGAGAACTGACGGTGTAAATTCCACTCCAAAAGCTGCGAAACTGAAGACCCAAGAGCTGATGTTTCAGTGGAGTCTGAAGGCTGAAAAAGACTAGTGTACCAGCTCATTAAGTCAGGCAAGAGGAGTTCCCCTTATTGAGCCTTTTGTTTTAATTCAATTCTTCAGTTGATTTGATGAGGCACATCCACATTATAATGGCGATCTGTATTACTCAGTCCACTGATTTAAATCTTAATCTCACCCCGAAACACCCTCACAGACTCACCCAGGATAATGTATGAACAAATGTCTGGGCACCACATATTCCAGTCAAAATGACACATGAAATTAACTACCTCATATGGAAAGGCGAAAGACCCAGAACAGTCACATGACAAAAAAAAAAAGAACTAAGCCAGAGGGCTAACACTACCTGACTTCAAGAATTGTAAAGAGCTATCATAATCAAGACAGTGTGATGTCAGTGAAAGAATGCAGGAATAGATCAGTGAAACATTGTGGAGAGCCCAGAAATACATCCACACAGGTATAGTCAATTTATCTTTCACAAAGGAACAAAGGCAATCCAAGTGAGAAAGAGTGGTCTTTTCAATAAATTGTACTGGAACAGCTCCACAAGAAAAAAATTGAGCCTAGATACTGACATTACACCTTTCACAAAAATTGACTCTAACGGATCATAGACTTTGAATGCAAAACCCGAAAGCATAAAATTCCGGAAGATAGCGAGAAATCTAGGTGACCTTGTGTTTGGCAATGAGCTTTAGATATACCATCAAAAGCAAGATCCATGAAAGAAAAAATTAATCAGTTGAACTTCATTAAAATTAAAATCTTCTCCTCGGTGAAAGACATTGTTAAAAGAATGAAAGACAAGCCACAGACTGGGAGAAAATATTTGCAAAACACGTATCTGATACGGGGCTTATATCTTAAATATCCAAGAATTCTCAAAATTTAGCAATAAGAAAACAAAGAACTAGTATAAAATTGGGCAAAAGATCTGAGCAGACACTTCATCAAAAAAGATATACGAATGGCGAATAAGCACAAGAAAAAATATTCAACATCATTAGGGAACTGCAAATTAAAACAACGAGATATGACTATGTACTTAGTAGAATGTCTAAAATCCAAAATATTGGAAATTCCAAATGTTGATTAGAATGCAGAGCAACAGGAACTCTGCATTCATTGCTTGTGAGAATGCAAAATGGTATACATGCACTTTGAAAGAGTTTGGCAGTTCATTACAGACTTAACATAGTCTTAGCATACAATCCATCAATCACACTCAGATATTTGCTCAATGAATTGAAAACTTATGTCCACACAAAATCCTGCACACAGATGTTTATAGCAGCTCCATACATAATTTCTGAAAAATGGAAGTAACCAAGATTTTCTTCGGTTGGTGAATATATAAACTATGGTACGTCCACACAACAGAATGTTATTTAGAGATAAAAATAAGTAAACTATCAAGCCACAAAAAGATACGTGGGAACCTTAAATACATATTTCCAAGTGAAAGGAGCCAGTCTGAAAGAACTACATATTGTTTGATTCAAATTATATAATTTTCTGGAAAAGGAAAAACTATAGACAGTACAAAGATCAGTGGTTGCCAGGGGTTGAGGGCAGCAAGGGTAAATAGGCAGAGGGTGGATAATGAAGAGCACAGAGGATTTTTAGAGCAGTGAAACTACTCTGTATAATACCGTCATGGTGAGTACATGTCATTATACGTTTGTTGAAACCTATAGAACTGCACCCCACAAAGAGTGAAGCTTAACATAAACTATGGACGTTAGTTAATAATAATGTATCAGTGTTGGTTTATCAGTTGTAACAAACGAACCACATCAATGCAAGATGTTAACAATAGACGAAACTGAGCAGAGGAGTCAGAAAGTATGGGGGGACTCTCTGCTCTATTTGCTCAATTTTCTCTAAACTTAAAACTGCTTTAAAAATTATTCTTATTTAAAATTATTAATTTTTAATTTAAAAAGGAGTTGAGATAATTATTTTCCTGTCAAACTAGAAGTATTTCTCTAAAAGTCGAAGATAAAAAAAAATCACCAAGTGTTAAGAAAATTGTAGCAAAAAAATGAATATACATTCATGCAAAAGCATACAGATATTTATAAACATATTTCTTTTTTTAATGATGATGTTATATATGTGACAATGTTTGTAAAGCATATTCAAGAGTAGTTTGCTAAATGGTAAGAATAGTTTAATCAATAAGAAATTGGTAACTCATTTAAACTTTGTTTTTGAATATTACAAAATTAGTAAAAAACAATATGTCAAAAATTATAATTTACTATGAAGCAATTAATACAGGCACACTTCAGAGATATTGCAAGTTCAGTTCCAGACTACTGCAATAAAGCTAACATCGTGATAATACAAGTCACAGGAATTTTGGGGGTTCCCAGTGTGTGTTTATACATATATACATACATATATATACACCATATACCATACTATATAGTATACTGTCTTATATACTATAGTAAGCATAACTAAAATTGTTTATACTATACTGTGGTCTATTAAATGTGCAATAGCATTATGTCTTAAAACAACAATGTACATACATTAATTACAAATTTTTTTATGGTTAAAAAATGCTAACCATCATCTGAACCTTCCATGAGTCATAATCTTTTTGCTGATAGAGGATCTTAGAAAAAATGCAATACCTAGGAAGCACTATAAAGCGAAGCACAATAAAACAAGGTATGCCTGTACTAGAAAACAAAAGTTCCTGTCTATGCGTGCTTTTTAAACGTGCTGTAATTAGGTGTAATTATGTTGTTGTACTATGCATAGTCAAACAAAATCTATATAAGCTATACATCTTTGTAAATGCTCATTATAAGTAACATCATCAAGCCAAGATACAAAGTTTGTATCACATTGCTAAACAAATTTAGCAGTTTTGTTTCCTCCTCAAAAAACATGTTTGTGGCTGCTTTCATGATATTTGAGGGGCTAATATCACCTTATTCACCTGGAAAATAAAACTTTCATTTAAATCATCTATAGTAGCTGAAAGAAAACATGGAGTTTTTCTTTACGTGGAAACGATGTAAACGGCTTATATTCGTTAATGAACGTGCTTTCATATGATCAATTCCAGTCAAATATGCAAATAATTATGTTTATAAAATTTATATAAGTAATGTTTATTTTCATCTGTTTTAGTACATAGTCAATCTTTAGGTGGGCAAATATTGATTATGTAATAAACTAGCATATGCTTATATGTAAAAATGGTATTTTTGGAAAATTCTAACAGTCACATTATAATTTTTAATATAATTTTGGTGTAATTAGAGAACAAGCTGAAGAAATAAACAAGTGACAGCTTATGGGTTGAAATTTGAAAGAAAAAGTTGTGAAGGAATAGCAAGATTTCTCTACCATATCATAAATGTGATTTTAAAAAACTTTTTGATGTTTCTTATGGGTTCAGACTTGAAAAGAGGTAAGAAATTATTTTGTATGTTTTTTACTTGAGTACTCTTTAATTATGAACCACAAAGTTATAGTACTTACATACCTAGATTACCTTTGAGTCAAATTTCTTCCTCACGAAAATGGATGCTTTTAAATAACCATTTGATTGAGAAACTTGTTTTATACATATTTTGGTTGGATCATTGTGTAAGCAATATATTATTTCTACCTCTAGAAATTTCAAGTTGAAATGCATGAAAGGTAATTTTCTAAATTTTGAAAGCAAATTATTAAGGATACTATGATATTTGAGAAAAGTAGTCACTTACTACTGCTGAAAGTTTTGAAGAAATTAAATTTCCTCTAGCATCTTCCATTTCTTAGAGAGGAATGCACATGGGATACCTGGCTGATATAATTAGCAGATAGTTGAAGATAAAGCAATTAAATAAAAGGTCATTTGCTTTATCTCTGAGCAAAAAATTATCATCCCTGTTAGTCTTTAGTCAGTGGAATAATTTGTTTTACAAATGTTTCTGTTCATGCTGAAAATCGGTAGCTCTCATAATGGAACGCCCTGGGTGAACCTGGTATACACAGATTGTAACACCTAGTACTATGGTTGCACTTTAAACTGATATGTTGTCACTTCAAATGACTTTGCATTGGCATCTGTGGTTATTTAGAATTACAAGTTAATTTGGATGACTTCCAGAACAAATAAACAAGTGCAAAACTGTCTGAATGCATTTATTGTGCTTGAATGATTGAAGGCCTTTTTTTTTTTGTGGCATTAATGTTCCAGGATAATTTTATCTAACAGCAGGAGGTGACTAGACTTCCAAAAAAACTGTTCTTTTATTGTAAATTATATGAAATCTACATGAAAAAGGATATTTAATTTTAATTACAATAATAATAAATAGAAAATGACTAAAGCATCTTACAAGAAAGTTCTATGCATAACATAATGACAATAATAGCAATAACAGTAAAATATAAATGGTGTTATTGATAGAAAAACGTAATATAACAAATAGAAAAAGTAAGGATTTTGAACTACGCATAATAAAGGAATCATAGTTGAATAAACAGGAGACTAGAGCTATCCAAAAATACTAATCAACAACAAAATGTCATCTTAAAACAGTAATTTTATTTTGGAAGCCAAACAATGATATTTCCTATGAGAATTTACGAACTCAATGCCATCTAAGGCACCACAGGCAAAATGAATACATATTCAATACGTTATGGCCATATCCATGTTCTCAGTCTCTCACTTTAACCTATTAATATAACAATTATCCCGACTCATACATCTATATCTTAAAGTCGTGCCTGCAGCCATGTAATATGGATGCTGCAACATAGTGTTGGCTTGCTCCTTGGGCACTTCTTTTCTCTATCTGCATATTCTTTCAAGGAAATCTCATCAAATCCCGTGCTTTAATCTACATGCATCAATTTACATCTCTCACCCTGATCTCTCAGCTAATATATAAAACCTCCTAGGTTCAAATTCTGTGATCATTAATTTTAATGCCAATTGGCTCAGCTAAGTTCCCAGTTTTTTGGTCAAACACCAGTCTAGATATTGCTGTGAAGATATTTTTTAGATGTGATTAACATTTAAATCAGTAGACTTTGAATAAAGAAGATTGCCCTCCATAACGGATGTATAAGCTTCATCTAATGAGTTGAAGGCGTTAAGAGCAAAAACTGAGGTTTTCCAAAAAAAAGCAATTTTGCCTCCAGACTGCAAGATAGAAACCATACTGGTTTCCAGCCTGCAGATTTCAGACTCAACTGCAACTTCAACTCTTCTGTGAATATCCATCCTGCCCACCTGGTCGACAAACTTCCAACTTGTCTGCTCCCACCCAATTCCTTAAACTTTCTCTCTATTTCCCTCTCTCTTTCTACATATAATATATATGTATTTGAATAAAAATTGCAATAATTTTGCTTTTACCTTAGGTACAATAGTTTTCCAATAAAGGGGTAAAATTGAAACATTTCTAGGAAATAATAAATGTAGATAGAAAAGTGATGGTTGAAATATTTAACAACCAATATTACAAGGGTCCAATAAGTCAGAAAGAACCTCAGGTATTTAGAAAGATAAATGAAGGTACACTAGTAATAAAGCACACTAGTTGTTACCAGGTTTACGTTAAATCTTTAATGAAACTGAATCCATAATGAAAATTATTTCAGAAAGAAACTGACTCACAGATTTTCACAGTTCTAACAAATATTCATGGAAAAATTAACTCAAATATGAAGCACACTTTTGCAGAGTATAGAAAAGGTATTATATTCCCCCAACAGTAAAATAAAGGAAAATTATAAACCAGCCTCATTTATAAATTTGCATGCAATTATTCTAAAAAAATCTTTACAAATAAAATCCAATAACATTTAAAAAACTATAATACATGTTGGTTAAGTGATTTCATCCCAAGAATTCAAGAATCTTTGATATTAAAAAATCAATTAATTTAATTGACTAAGTTAACGGAATAAAGTAGAAAAGTTGAGAAGGTATGCTCTATAATTTAGTCTATCTAAGAAGGTCAGGGATTTCTGTCTTTATTTTGTTTGAATGATATATCCTGGTTTAGAAGTGTGCCTGGCATATAGTAGGCCCTTAACAACATTTTTTTTTTTAAGGAAGATTAGCCCTAAGATAACATCTGCTGCCAATCCTCCTCTTTTTTTCTGAGGAAGATTGGCTCTGAGCTAACATCCATGCCCATCTTCCTCTACTTTATATGTGGGATGCCTGCCACAGCATGGCTTGCCATGCAGTGCATAGGTCTGTATCCAGGATCCAAACTGCCAAAGCTGAGGCTGCCGAAATGCAATGTGCGGACTTAACTGCTGCATCACCAGGCTGGCCCTTCAATAACGTTTTTAAAATGAATAGCTGCAGAATAAAATAATATATGAAAATGCAACTTCTATTTATTATTAAAAAGAAAGAAAAATAAACTCTTACCAAACTAGAAATAACAGAGAACTTCCTTAATGTGTTAAGGAGTATCTTTAAAAGAATGAACAACTATAGCCATATAGGTAGCACTGTGCTTATTCCTGAAATATTGAAAGCAATTTTTGTAAAATTAGTGAGTATAAAATCAACATAAAAGCAATTTTCATAATGAGCGAAGAGAAATGTGACTTTAAAAATATACTTTTTACAGTGGCATAAAATTGCAAGTACCTAATAAATGGCAATTCTAAATTATCTGATATTCTTATACATAAAATTATGAAACTTGGGGCCAGACTGGTGGCCTAATGGTTAAGTTCTTACACTCTGCTTTGGCAGCCCAGGGTCTGCAAGTTCAGATCCTGGGCGTGGACCTACACACTTCTCAGCAAGCCATGCTGTGGCAGCATCCTACATACAAACCAGAGGAAGATTGGCACAGATGTTTGCTTAGGGGCAATATTCCTCATCAAAAAAGAAAAAAAAAATTGTTTTAATTATGAAACTTTATTGAAAGACTTTAATAATTCTAAGTAAATGAAGGCTACATCATTTATTTGATTGTAGCGCTTAATGTCATAAAGATATCTGTCACATACGTTAAAAAGTGTGTTATCTTTTTACATAATGAAATTCTACTAAGAACCAACAGATCATTTTTTGAGAATTTTTACAAGCTGACTTTTAAATTTGTATGAAAAGTAAGTAGCCCTATCACCAACCAATTGCCCTGAGCATCTCAAGGGAGGTTTTGGAAACAATGAATTGTTTCTCCAAATTGTTTTTTTCTTTTTTGTTATGTTAAGCAATGCAATCACCAACTACCCTGAACCAATTCAAACTGCAACACAAGAGCCACGCCTGCACAGATGTCCGACAGATGACCTTTGCTTCATTTTACTGCTAAGATCTCCACCCCAGGAGGAGTGTAGGTCTTAGTCCATTACATGCGATGTATGTGGAAGCATGTTTTCCAACAGAGCCTGCACAAGCAAATACCCATCTTTCCTTTTTGAATATTCATTCCCTAACCAAAACAAAAGACGTCTGCTGTCCCATGCTTGTGGACCCACAACTTTGTGAAACAATTTCCCTATCGGCTTCTTATTTGCAGCAAATAAACTTTGCTTTGTGTGGCAACTACTGGTGAAGGCTCTGACTTCAACTCACCAAGAAGCAGACTCACTTTGGTTTGGTAACAGTGCCCAAACTACAAGATAGTTCTGAAGAAAAATAACCTGAGGAACATACCCTCTTATGTTAAAAAATGTAAAGTTATTGGAATTAAGGGAATGCAGTATTTGATCAAGAGTGGACAAATTTATGCATAAAGTAGACCCAAGCCTATATGAAACTTCAGTATGACAGAGGTGCCCTGTCACGTCAGTAGCAAAATGGAGGACTACTCATCAATGTAACTAGTAAAATCACTATCTGTTTGCAAAAAAAAAAAAACAAAGTTGGATTCTCAAATCATCATAAAATTTAACTCCAGAGGAATTAAGAAAAAACGTCTAAAATCTCCAGCAAGTCAATGAAGAAAACCTACCTATTTGGTTGAAATAATGGAGAAAATATATCAAAAGGTAATTCAAAAAATAGAATCAAGTATGGCCAGTAAAAATATGGTGAGATGTTCAACATTATTAAAGATTAGGGGAATGTAAGTCGAAAGCACAATTAGATGATATCTTGTATACATTCAATTGACAACAATACTAAGGCCTACCGACGTCAAGTGTTGGGGAAGATGTAAATCTGCAGAATCTCTTAGGCACTGCTGATGAGAGTGTAATTTGGTACAACCATATTGGAAAACATTTTTTACATTACATTTTTACATCGGAAAATACTTTTCCATAATAGTTGTTCTTTTCCAAGTTTTTTGGTCCAAAATCTTTGGAATCTACCTGATACATGACAGTAGGAGTGAGAGGATTCTCAAGATGCAGTACCTTCTGTGTTACAGCTGGAAAAAATCCAGGACAAATCAAGAGGTTGGTCACCCTAAGTCACACTTCCCATCCAATTTATTAGAAAATCCAGTTTCTATCAACTTCAAAATATGTTCAGACCACCTTCTTTATACCATCTCTACCACTCCGAGCTTTTTCAGGCTCCCATCTTTTTGGAGGAAAGAAGTTAGGCTCTGAAGATGAACACCGATGTGAAGCCCAATTTCCTCCATTGCTATCATTACTACCAACGCTAGTTACGTGCCAAACACGGACTGAAAGATTCACAAGTAACATCTCATTCTAATTACCAAATGGAAAAGGCTATTATCTTTTCCAAAAAAACTGTGAAATCTGAGCCTCAGAGATGTAATTTGCCTAAGCTAGTAACTGTTGGAGTCCATCTCAGATTCTTCCACCATACTTGGAATTGCTGTCCTCCTTGGTGAAGTGGAAATAAAGAAAACAGAATCACAGAGGTTCCCAACAGCAGAAAACATTTGAAGTCTTACCTTTCCTACACTACTTTGATTGATTTTATCTTTTTTTCTTGCCCACATCAAAGATTAACAATAGGGTGAGAATGTGGTATCAGAGGTGAACTTTAAATGTTTACAACCCACTCTCTTCATTCAAAGAATTTCAGTACTTTGGTTACAGGTGAATAAACAGAGCCCAGACATTGTTTGCAAAAATTTTGTCCATTAAATATTTGTTAGTGAATTAGAAAAAAAAAAAAGAAATTGCTAAAACCAGATGGCTTTGATTTTCCTGCATCCAGTTGTAGTCTATTGTTTAATTCACTAAGCATTCTTCAAATCTCCTGTTTGTATAGTTCAAGTTTATACAATGTAATTACTTAAATCTGAGAGAATAGGTACTATTGACAAATAGAAATGGCAAGCAATAGGATATATTGGAGTATATTAGGAAGCCATTTGGTGTAAACCTAATTCGGCCTGACCTTGTTTTTCCAAAAGGGCCTGACTGTGGCCATTGAGCATGCATTGTATATCTGCTTAGACATTTTGAGATAAAGGTGCAACTTCCCTCTCCCTCCCAACGTTGGCATTTCCTTAAGGATTAAGCATCTTTCCTTAGGCTAGGAACTGATTGCTGTGCTCACCTGTGACCACCCAGCTCAAGACAACAGACTTGCTTCCTGCTGCGCCCACCAAGATAGCAGACCCACTAGCTGCTGTGTCCATCAAGCCCTGTGCTGACAGGGCAATCTGGTGACTGTTGTGGAAGGGACATTTCAATCATATGTAAAGCATCCTCTTTGGGAGTATATAATCACTCTGTATACCTCATTTCTTCTTCCTTCGGGAAGAAAGTCCCCAGACCATGGTCCTCAGATTTTAGCTCAGAATAAACTCTCCTAAATTTTCATTTATAGATTGGTTATGGATTATTTTCATCGACACTATTTCTACTGTCCTGCACTTAGAAAAAGAAGCAATGATATTTTTCAATAAATTTAAGAACATTTTATTTTAAATATTGTGAATAACAATCTATTTGATTTATAATGATTTATAAACTTTAGGTGTTAAATACATATGAAATAAAAATTGTATCATGCTATATTTGTGTAGTTTGAATTTGTACATGAAAGTTTTCTCCTAATACAATGATTATTTTTTCTCCTTGATTAGTAAAGATATGAGAGGTAATGAAGCCAGGGACCTGAGGGTTACTGTAGATATTCAATAAGAACATGCTTGTCTTTTGACCTTGTTCCCATCACAGACATAGAGGAATCTTGTCAATTTGCTGTTTTGTTGTTTAACTCGGGGTTTTGAGGATTTGCGAATTTGTTTTGCAGAAGAAAGAGAATGGCTTCTGGGAGGTTGCAATCACCAAATGGCAGGCACCAAGCAGCCTTTGCAGATATCCCAGGGGCTTATCAGGAGTGACCCCTTTCTTTCTCTGAAGTTCCTCCTGTCAAGCCCCTTAGCTCTATAAGCCTGCCCTGTATTCTGCTCTTGTTGAGGTAGATTTGGGTGAACTCTTTCTCCCACCATCTCATCTTGGCTAACTCAAATGGGGCCATTCTCTAGCTGTAAGCACCATGTCTCAGTGTTTGGCTTGCTGCATGCTGGTGACAAATAAAAATGGCAAGCAATAGGATATATTGGAGTATATGAGGAAGCCATTTGGTATAAACCTAATTCAGCCTCACTTTGTTTTTCCAAAAGGGCCTGACTGTGGCCATTGAGCATGCATTGTATATCTGCTTAGACATTTTGAGATAAAGGTGCAACTTCCCTCTCCCTCCCAATGTTGGCATCTCCTTAAAGATTAAGCATCTTTCTTTAGGCTGGGAACTGATTGCAGTGCTCATCTGTGACCGCCCAGCTCAAGGCAACAGACCTGCCACCCTGTGGGGTTCACCGAGACAGCAGGCCTCTCTGCTGTTTCCATCAATCGCTGTGCCGACAGAGCAGCCTCGTGACTATTGTAAAAGGGACATTTCAATCATATGTGAAACATACTCTTTGAGGGTATATAGCCACCCTGTATACCCCCACTTCTTTGGAGTGCTCTGTTCCTTTGTGGAAAGACTCTCCCAGGTTATAATCCTCAGATTTAAGCTCAGAATAAACTCACCCAAATTTTCATTTATAGATTGGTTATGGATTATTTTCATCGACATTGGGCACACAAACTTGAGATTAAGAGTTTCGGTATCAGTAACACTGTATTATAAATGCATTGTGTTATTTTAAAGAGGTCATATTATGGAATCTATCAATTGGCCAAGCATTGGTACAAGGAAAATCTTTCTAACCAGAAGGGAGGTTTTTTTCCTTTAGGAAAATCAAGAATCATTTAATGCCTTATTCTAAACTTTTAAAACATGTTTTCTGGCAAGTATGATTCCTGTCTATTTTTTATTATAATTTTAGCTTTTTGTGTGAGATAATGTTCTTTAAAATCAGTGACCAGTAACGATTTGAGAGCTCCTATTATTGGGATCCACTTGCACTTAAAAAAATAGGCTTACTTATTTTGTCCAAGGCTCTCTGGGAAGACAACTGTCCTTGGTTGCACTGGCGTGACACTTCGACAAACATTCAAACCCACAAGATGCCCCAAATGACTTTCTGGAAAATATGAAATAAAAACACTGATATTCAGTGATTACTTTCCTAAGACAAACACATTAATCATACCTTTCATGGGAATATGCTAGTTTAAATGCTGGGCACAAAACTGTTTATTTGGCATGCTTTCTTTTGCCTAAAATGCATTTTTTTCTAGAATATAAAGGCAATGTAAGCTCAGTAGCATACACTCCATCTGTATATTCCTCGGGATATGACAAAAATAAGACAAGGGCAAAAATTAATTAGTGCTGGAAAGAAGAAAGGATGCCATCCTTAACAAGAAACAGCCAGCTAAGGATGCTAGATGTGGTGTATACTGAACTCGATATGTTGGAAAAAGACAAATGGGGCATCTTAAAATTCTGCCTCTCATTAAATTGCAGAGTGGGTGTGTGGAAAAGATCTTATCAAGGTCTCATTAATATTGCCAAACTTGGAACGAGAGCAGATGGAGTACAGGCAAATAGCACAAAGAGATATTCTGCGTAATGAGATGGGTCCTTCCTTCCTAAGAGAGTGGTTACAACAAGCAGGAGGCAATTTTATCGGGATCCTTCATGAATAAGTTAGCAACAGTGACAACAACTAGTGAGGTTTATGAAAATACATTACAAATTTTAAAGAGGGAGTGACACTGAATTAGCAAAGGAAATACATTTATTTTAGATTAAACTACTAAAAGAAACCACAGTCAAGTTTCCCAAAATATTCCCAGAGGGAGAAACTCGGGCAAGTAATAAGGAAGAAAGGAAAACTTAATGACAGTAAAGATAATGTGAAGATGTGTTTTGAAATAAAAGAATTGAAAAGATTGTTCATTATTGAAAACTGATTTAGTAAAGAGGAGCTAAACATAAAGTGGTTTTCAAGTAAACATTTAGCATAATGTTTAACTGTGAAACAACAGAGATCGCCCCATCAAAGTGAGCAATCAGACATATTTGCCCTTCCTTGACCTTTATTTTTCATATATTTTTTAAAAAGTCCTAGCCAATGCAATGCCATAAGAATAGACATGAAAGGAAAACTCTTTTTAAAACATAGGAATTGTTATTATAATTTACAAATAAAATTATTTTCTTCCTTGTACAGGGGGCAAGATTTTCTACCCCAAGATGTGTGTCTTTGGCATGAGGATTATTTTAGGCTGATTATTTTTAAGAAACAAAAGACTCAGGAAATTTTTCTTTTTTCCTCCCCCTTAACTGCCTAAAAGAATTTAGGGAGGGAGCCTATAGCAGGAAGAGAGCCACCACCAGAGACAGCTACAAAGAATAGGTGCTATGGGGTGGGGGGTGGTGCAGGGAAACTTAGCAAGTCCTGTTTGTTCACATCTCTTTCCATGTCCCTTTTCTTCTGCAAGGCATGGCAGACGTTTGTTTACCAAACTTTTGCTCTTCCCATCTCCCTGTGAATTGTTTTCTCCTCCAGACTCCTAGCCCCTTCTTCTTAGCTCTGGACAGCATTTAAGCGTCAATTGCCTGACTGCCTATGGACCTCATATTCTTATGGAGCTCCAACATACATGAAATTAAATTGGATTTTCTCCTGTTAACCTGTCTCATGCCAATTTGATTATTAGGCAAGCCAGAAGAACCTAGAAGGGTAGAGGAAGATTTTTTCCTCCCTAACCCTTGAATATACAAGAGAAAAATCTAAAATCTCATGGAAAGCAAGAAGTTTTGTAAGACGTATGATAACAAACGCATATATAAAGAGACATGTACACATGCACATATGTAGCTAATATTTACATAGTTGAAACGTATGTTTTCAATAAGTTAAATATCAATAAATATATAAAATACCTAATAATAGATTTATTTTAAAAATTTATAGGATCTGTAGGAACAAACAGCAAATAGGTAGAAGAAGGGTCATGTATTAGAATACTAAAACTTCTTAGTTTTTAGATTAAAAAGTTTCCCCAAATTAATTCTCAAATGAAATGTAGTAGTAATGAGAAAGTTAATTTTAATTAATTGTGAAAAGCAATAAACCTGATTGGATAAGTACTTGGAAAAACTTTTTAAATATTAATTTAGATTTTTCAACTTACCTAATTTTTCCATATATCTGATATGTATTAATGAGTGCAATTAAAACATAAAATTGCCAAATGGCTAGAAGAAGATATTAATGATAATCTCTCTAACTGGAAAGCCTTTTGAGAAAACAAATGTGGAAATAGTTCATTACGCTAAGTTTACATCCTTTGCTTGTTAATGAGTTTGAACAATTCAACTAATTATTAATACTTTATTTTTCTTCTTTCATAAATTAACTTTTCTTGCCTTTTACTCATTTTTCTATTTAAAACTTTGTCTTTTCTAATTAATTCATAAGGTCATTTTAAAAGCAAGCATATTAACTTTAATTTTTTATATATTCATTTTAAATGTTATATGTATGTTACATCTGTTTTCCTTTTTCTCTTACATTACTTTCATAGATAGAGTTACTGCTCATCCTTATAGATTGCATTTACAATATAACAAAATGATATTTTTTATTGTCTTGTGCAAATCCTATTCTGTGGACCAGGTATAGAAGCACTGATCAGGAAACTCATTGCAAGAGGAGCAGTAGCAGATGCGAGGTCCCTTCTTATCCCATCGTGACTTGGACAGTGTGCAGCATCCTAGCAGAGCTGGAAGTCGTGCTCCTAACCAGGAAGCTGTGAGGGATTGGAAATGCATGATAAGGAAACAAGGACCTCTCTGATGGTGTGCTCAGAGTCTGAGATACAGCAGAAAATACCAAGTGTCAAAGGTTCACTCAACCCAAAACATTTCAGTTCAGTGTTTGTGACAACGGGCAAGAGTAGAGGCCATCTGATATGATCAGGGGCTTGGCATAAGTGTTACCATAATAGCTGGATGATGTGACAACAAGCAGCAGGATTTGCTACATTAGTATTTGTGAATAGAGAGGCACCAACCTCTTCTTGCTTGTTTGAGGGGTTGGATTGCAAACTTTGCAGTACTCTGTGTTTCACTGAGGTATAAATGGGCCATAACCAGTTTCCTTGGAGCTTTGCAGGGTCCTAACTTATTTTTCTGGGATGCTAGTCTGCATGGGATAAGTTTAACACAAGTAAAGCTTGACATCTCAGTCCACTTCCAAGATCCCAAATGGGAGCCTCTAAGAATTACAGTCTGTCAACAATTCTTACCATTTGAAATTATAAAGTTTGTGAGACTTGTCACTGACAAGGTGGTAGAGAAAGGTTGAGTTTGCTCTGTAAGTTGTAAACATGGTTAGTCTGAACCATGTTTCACAAAATTTCTTTCCTTCTATGTTGTAGTTGGGGGGGCCCATGATAAATATTCTTATATAATATTGAGAGGGCAGAAATGAAGCAGCATCCATATTGATTTTGATACTCACAACATCATGGCAAGGTTATCAGGAGCTCGTTTACGTATATACCAGCTGCTCATCCATCCAGATTGAGGGTCATTCCTGGGGATGTCAATTTGCCTGTAAGTCAGGCCTATCCTCTGTTTGGGCTGCGCGTGTTTCTACCTCCACAGTAAGCCCTCAATATGTTCTGGAATAACATCTCACTCAAATGTTACCACCCCCTCCACCATCCCCAGCTCCAGGGTTACTTGCATACATCTGGAAGCAAAGAGAACTCAGCATGAGATGGCTGTATTCAACATTAGGCAAGTGACTCAAGTCAACCTGTCAGGGAATGGTGAATGTTAGGCCAATACAATTTGTCTATGATTTGGTTATTCCTGGGTTGTATTGACTCTTTCCTTTGTGGAAGGTGAGGGCTATGAGATAGCAAACACATTTTTGTGTTGCTTGGAAAACGAAAAAATTTCCGTCTCAAAAGTGAAGGACATCTGGATCTCCCAATAGGAAACAGTTGTTGTTTCAACGCTTACCCTGTGTGTAACTGCAGCTTCAGTTAGACAGCCAATGATTCAGACTCAATATGTGAGTAATAAGATTATTCTGGAATTCCAAGTGGTAGTAAGTCAGCAATAACTCAGGGGCTATCCTATCAGGCTGACTGCTTTACTCTCCTAATCTCGTAGGAAAGGGACATAATATTTAGGGTCCTCCTCATCTATTGACTCAATATTCTGTACCTTTCTCCAGTGTCCCATCTATCTCATGTTGTGTGCAATCCTTCAATGATTGCAAAGTGGGCTCACATTAGTGTCTGCGTGTGTATGTTTGTGCACATGTGTGATTCAATCAGGACTTTTAATTCAGCATTCCACTAAGTGAAACTGCCCCTTCTAGGCAACTTACTCCAAGGTCATTAAGAACAATGATGAAATTCTATTCAAGGTGATGAAGGGGAGCAGAATTTGCCATCATGATATACGCCTCTTTGGCAAATTCTGATCCCCCACATCCCTGCCTTTGAAATTCTAAGAAATTTCACAGTCTAGAAACTGAGCTGGTGGACCACTTCACCTCAGTGAACCAGTTTCTTAGTCTAGATGACAAGTCAGTCTAGTTAAATTCATTTTAGAAAGCAGTGATGAAGGTAGACTTTCAAAGTTAGGCTTATATTGTGTAAGTAAGCAATTAGGTATTAAAAAATAAGAAGCATTGCCATGGAAACAAAAAGAAAAATAAGTTTAATGGTTGGAGCAAATTAAAAACCAGTTTCTGAGTTCAGGGGGCAAACAGTCAAGAAGAATTCTATAAATCAGGGTCAAAGCATCTTTTGCAGTTTGGAATTTCTTTGATGATGTCGTTGGGTATTCAGGTATCTTTCGACTAGCTTACACAGCGACAGACATGCTATCATTGTCGGTGTCACAATCCAATGTACACATCAGGATAGATGCGGAGAGGGCTGATGGCCACTCTGAGTTTATTGTAACCAGCGTTTCAATATATACATAGCTTACAGCTATTAAACATACACAGGTGTTCTGGATGAAGTAATTAGTGAATGCCAAGAATTTTTAGTGATTTCTCAAGGAGCCCTCCCTTGGCCTCTGTTTTGATATTATCATGTTATTGCTGTGCTCGTATATTTTATCTCGGAGCATGCAAGTCCTCCTAGGCAACGTCCCCTCCTGCTCCCGATATCGTGTCTCCATCTGTGCCCCCGGATGACCAATGCCTGTCTTAGGTTGCCTCCCCCTGGAGGTCTTACCCGTCATTGGCTAATTGGCCTTCTCACCTCAGGGTCACAGTTTGTTGGCAAGCTTTTTCCAGTGATTATTAACCCTTCCTGTGTCACGGGTGGCTACAATCATGGTGATCTTTCTTAAGTTTATGTCAACTTGTCCAGCTTTAGTTTGCAAGGCTTCAGTAAAAATAGCACTTTTAGTTCTCAGTGATTCCAAATGAAAAGGATGGAAGAAGTCGAAAATATTAGTTTGGAGAATTGCAGCCAGATATTTCAGGAGACTAGAAGAATTCAGGGTCCAGTCCAGTTCACAGGTAGAAAACAATACCTCAATGACAATTAATAGAACTAGAATCTCGTATTCACAAGTGTTTATTATCATTTCCACTGAAACATAGTTTTTCTCTCTAAAATCACCCTCATTTTTACCAAAGATAATCAAATTAAGACTAACTCTTTTGGCTTGTAAAATAAGTCTAGTTTCAATAAAATTGGCCAAATTATTTACATAAAAACAGCAAGAATAGCAATTGATCACATAGGCTCTTTTAAATCTGCTTTGCTGGAACTTTTTTGTAAGGAATCTCAGATTGAACTTTAAAGGCCTCTCAAGTCCAGGAAAACCAAACCAAGGACTTGTCATCACATTCTTCCAGTAATACCCTTAAATTTGGGTGAATTCCTCTCTTCTAGGGGTCCTCAAATTACTTTTTAATATTTTAATAATTTATATGAGGCCAGCCTGGTGACCCAGTGGTGACCCATCACATTCTGCTTCAGCGGCCTACAGTTCACTGGTTCAGATCCCAGGTGTGGACTTACATACCACTTGGCAAGCCATGCTGTGGTAGGCATCCCACATATAAAGTGGAGGAAGATGGACATGGATGTTAGCTAAGGGCCAGTCTACCTCAGCCAATAGAAAGTGGAGGATTGGTGGTAGATGTTTGCTCAGGGCTAATCTTCCTGAAAAAGAAATAATTTATAAATACTTTTTATAATTTCTAGAAACAGGCTACTTCATAGTACAATCTTTCAATAAAATACAAGACAGGTTTAATAACAGACCCAACCATCTTTTAGTTTCTCAGTAATAAGAAGCCAAAAGTAGATAAAACCTACATTTAGTAATTAATATCTAATTTTTTTCTTATTGAGAAATGACCTAGATATTCAATGAATTTTCCACCATTTAATTTAATTGAGCAAAACTTCAAAGTTTCAAGTTACTAAAAAGGTTTTGGAAGTTATTTTAAATACACATCCATAAAATATAATTATTGCTAAAAGTTTATGTATAAACTCCTGTCTCACTTACACCTAAATAATTTGCTCCTAAAAATTATGTTTAGGTTACCTGTGAAAACTTTGTAAGAAATTAGACAAAATTAGCTATCATTTTAAGTTATTACTTTTCCTGACAAATTTTGTAGCAGAGATAATATGAGCTTATTCGACTAGTAAAGGCTGCACGTCTACAACATATTCAATGCTGATAACTTTAAGGGTGTGCCTATTTCAATCAAACCAACAAACTTAAACAAGCTTTCATTTATCAAAAATTAATTTAAATCATGTTATCTTGGAAAACATTTGGGTTGGTTACTATCACATTTAGAAATAATTTATATAAGTGCTTACTTTAAGCCAATTAAATAGAGCTCTTTTAGAAATTATACCATTCAGAGGTAGAGATGTATCACATATTTATAATACACATACATAGACACACACAGAAACACACAGGTAGACACAGAGAGAGACCTTATAGCTTCAGTTAAATTTTTGCTATGAATCAGGTGCAATACAAAACTCACTTGTTCATAAAATAGTGGATCCAAATTCTCTTTTTAAGTTTACCTGCTTGAATGGTGAAGGTGTTTTTTTTTTTTCCCCCTTTGATATGAAATATTTGCATTTCAAAGAATGGCTCTCGGGTCCTAAAGAAGATGGGAGTAGAAAATATACATCACCATGGCACAGAGAAACCATTTAAGTTTTCTTCAAGATGCAATTTCTGGGGCATATTTGCCTTAATAGTTTCTAGTGTCCCAATATCTATTAGCATTTTGAGATCAGAGAGGGTTTGGGATTGGCAAAAGGACAAGTAAGCTTTCAGCTGCTTTTCAGAGCCACACCTTTGGCCTTGTAGAGATCTACAAGACAAAGATGATTGTTTCCACTTCCCCAAAGAACTGGATTACAGTCTGAATGATAGTTCAGCAACACTTTTCTGACATATTTAATATTAATAATCATCTTAAGATTTCCATCCTCCTGGGATGAGTCTTGTGACTTTTCCCTTTCTGATCCCTCTTTGTTTCTCCTTTTAATATTTGTCTTATTTATCTAATTTTGTAAAAATCCTTTTACAAATTTGCACCTTGTGGAGAAGAGTCCCTTGACCTTCCCTGGGCTTCTTTTTACTCTTTTGTTAATTATCTTAACACTTTCATTAGCATCTGTAAGACCATTATAGGAAGCTGAGAGCCTAAATTTAGTTAAGTTTTTAAGGCTAGTCATTATTCCTTTGTATTTTTTTTTAATTTGGTCATTTTATAGGTACCAATAAAAACAAGTATAATGAGAGCTCTCTAAAAGTTTTCCCAATTTAGAAGTTTTTCCAACTTAAATGATCCACTATCTGACTGTTGAAGAGTAGGAACTTAATAACAACTCAAACCTTTCATGCCTTAACCATGGATGAAGAACTGTCCCCAAAAGAGAGTGCAAAAGAAAGAGCTCTCACAAGATCCGGAAAAATGACTCCTAAAAATAGTCTAAGAAAGCAAAGGCCTTCTTTGCACAGGTAGTAAGGATGGTGTAGCACCAGCATTAACATGCAATGAAGGTTGACATGGCAAAGGCCTCTTATGAAAGCAACTAGGACCCCTTATGACAAACTTTCCTAAGAGCTGATATAGCCAGACAAAGAGAGCGCATCTTGGAAACCCAGTCTATGAGACAGGCCACCAAGATGCGTGCTGATATGTGCATTCTCTGGATGGCAGAGACAAGAAGGCCCCAAAGCCAAGCTATCAAGACGTAGAATAAGACAAAAGAAAGGACCTCAGCTTACATGTACATTAAAAGTGTTAGCTAAGTCTTGAGTGTCTTGGAGCCATACTAATACTCAGTAGGGTTGTGCTGCTGCTGTAGAGTTGGGGATTGCATGTATTTTACATACTACCTCTTTGCTCAGAAGTTTTCTTGAAGTGGATGGACCTCTGTCATTTTCCTTGTTCCATGACTAATTTATCCTATCTCAGGAGTTGTTTTTTTTTTTTAAAAGATTTTATTTATTTTTTTCCATTTTTTCTCCCTAAAGCCCCCTGGTACATAGTTGTATGTTCTTCGTTGTAGGTCCTTCTAGTTGTGGCATGTGGGATGCTGCCTTAGCGTGGTTTGATGAGCAGTGCCATGTCCATGTCCAGGATTCGAACCAATGAAACACTGGGCTGCCTAGAGCAGACTGCGCAAACTTAACCACTCGGCCACAGAGCCAGCCCCTCTCAGGAGTTTTTTTGAGGTGGTGAGTGCCATAATGGCTCTTAACTACTTGACCCATGCCTACCAAATTTGTGGCCTTTTTGGCTTCCAAGTTGCTCCCTAGCAACAGCTTTCACCACATGTGCATATTAACCCACAACAAAGTTTACTGTGAAACCAGCCCAGACAACAGGCTTATTGATATGCCTGTGTCTTACCCCATGTTTTTTCTTTTTATCACAAACGATATAAAGACAGAGAAAAGGAAAAATAGTGACCATCTCTGGGAAGAGAAGGATCAATAAACTAATGAGTACTCAAATCCACTTTCCCAGAGTTACTGAGTCCAAGAAGCCAACTTGATCAATATTTTCTCCTGCTAATGCAAATGTAGAAAAGGAAAAAAACTCACCACTCTCACTTCCACTGGATTCTGCAGACAGAGATTCAGGAGACTGATGTAAGAACTCTTACCTCCTGTCGGATATTGTCAGAGGTCCAGGATCTCTCATCTGCAGTAGTCCAGGAGCAAGAAGCATCCAGCCAGTTAAGTTTTATCCCATCCTCATTGCCAAACTGTAGGGGAAGAAAAACTATTCTCCTACCCTCTAGGTCCTTTTGGATAGCCTGAGAATTACATTGACATGAGACAGAATAACAGGAAAAAATCAAAAAAAGTTTAATAACATGTATACATGGGTGAAACCTAGGAAAACTGACTAATTCACTAAAATGGCAGAAGCCACCACCTTCCATCTTCAGCTAAAGACAAAAGAAGATTGTTGGGGATAGTAGTTTGGGACTTCAAAGGGAAGGAAGGCAATTTACATGGAGATGGAAAAGCAAATGTTTGATAAAAAAATGTTTGCAGGGCCATCTGCAGACAATGAGTCCTGAGAGAGAACTTTGATAAAAATGGCTTGCTAGTGCCTTTGTGTCTATCACACCTAGTTTATATTCTACTGTAGTTATCTTATAGTATTAACTCCTTCCTGGAACACGTCTTCTTTTGTTGTTGTTGTTGTGGTGGTAACATTAGTTTATAACATTATGTAAATTTCAGGAGTACATCATTATATTTCAATTTCTGTGTAGATTGCATCATGTTCACCACCCAAAGACTAATTACAATCCATCACCATAAACGTGTGTCTAACAATCTCTTTCACCTTCTGCCCTCCCCCCTTCCCCTCTGGTAACTGTCAATCAAATCTCTGTCTCTATGTGTTTGTTTTTTGGTGTTTTTATCTTCTATTTATGAGTGGTACTTTTCTCCCTCTGACTTATTTCACTTAGCATAAAACCCTCAAGGACCATCCATGTTGTTACAAATGGCCAGAATTCATCCTTCTTTATAGCTGAGTAGTATTCCATTGTGTATATATACTGCATCTTCTTTATACATTCATCTCTTGATGTGCACCTAGGTTGCTTCCAAGTCTTGGCTATTGTGAAAAATGCTGTAATGAACATAGGGGTATGTGTATCTTTATGCATTTGTCTTTTCATGTTCTTTGGATAAATACCCAGCAATGGAGTACCTGGATTGTATGGTAGTTCTTTTCTTAATTTTTCGAGGACTCTCTTTTCCATAGAGGTTCTACCAGTTTGCACTCCCACCAGCAATGTATGAGAGTTCCCTTTCTTCCACATCTTCTCCAATGGTTATGATTTCCTGTCTTGTTAATTGTAGCCATTCTGACTATCATGACGTGATATCTCATTGTAGTTTTGATTTGCATTTCCCAGATAATTAGTAATGTTGAACATCTTTTCACATGAAGGCCTTCTATCTTAAATTTTTGGGGGCAGTTAGGAGGACGGTCCAAGTTTCTTTCGGAGTCTTTTTCCTCAAAAATAATGAAGCCAAAGGACACACTTTGGGATTTCAAATTCTGATCCCCCACAAGGTATGCATGTTATTAAACTTCTGTTTGTTTTTCTCTTCTTTATCTGTCTTTTATTACAGACGGGTCTCAGTCAAGGAAGTAAAGAGTAGAGGGAAAGTTATTTTTCCTCCCCTAAGTTATCTTAATTCTTCCATCTTCCATTCCTAGGAGTTTTGCTGGGATAATACTCAGAGTCAGTGACCAGCAATCTTGAGGGTTGGCCATGTTGCCCCAAGTGGACTTTCCCACTTCCAAGTCGAGTCATTGATCTATAATCTCTTGATTTACATCTTAAAAAAAATCTTATCTATCCCACTGCATCAGTTGCCATGTTATCAAGAACAGATGGCCAGCTAACACACATACTAGATTAGTATAAGCAACCACCCACCCATCATGAAAATTTATAAATACAAAAAAAGTAGGAGGTATATGGATACCTTACTACTCCATCACACTCTGATTAGCACTAGGGTGTAACATATAAGCCAAACCTTGGACTCCATGACCCTGGCCTCTAGGCTATGGGAGTTTTAAACTGCATGATAAATAGTGGCCCCTCTCCTAGAGTAATCAGGGATAGAGGTAGAAGAGTAGCATGAAGTGACAGAAACTTTGTTGCAGCTGTATGCTGCCAGCTCATTATATTCGACTTGGAATTTAGGTAGGGGGATAGAAGGAACAAGGTAGGGTGGACCAGCCCCTTCCTTGGCCCTGGCATGAATCTGTTTTGTGGTCAAAGCAGGATTCATTTTTCCTTCAATTTTTCCTTAAAAACTATTACAAATATCACAAAATATCTACTAAAGAACTGGAATGACATTATCCCCTTCGTCTCCCCAGAGCTGTGTGAATATTTAAATATATGAATTTCATGTTTAACACTAAAATCTGTTAATTGTTTTTGCTCAAATTAGTTTAAAATTATTATTCTGATTGATATACCAGTCCTTTCTGGTTTCACCTCTTCAAAGGCATTTCAATATGCCCAAGATATGGTGTGACTCCCATCATCCACTATAAAAATATAGATAAAAAAGTTATGCACACTTTATAAATAAAGGAAAGTAAATAAAAGTCAAAGAGTTTCCTAGCTGATCTTTTAGAGTTTTATTTCAATATTTACAGAAAAGCCTTGCCATTAAAATGCAGTAATGTAAGAATCTCATTGATACAAATCGTCTGTTTTCTCCTCCTATGCTTCCTTTTCCTCCTTCTCTCCTTTCTTTATCGTCATTCTCATTGTCTATGTTTTGAGACTTCACTACCACTTTATACCTTTTGCTCCTCAAACTCCAACTAAATTAAGATTATTTAAATTTTAAATATTTATTATTATTAAAGTGAGTGAATTTTATTACTCACTCATTAATTATTGTTATTATTTTATTAAATTAAGAGTGATGATTGAGTGAATTTTTGTCCATTAAATATGAGAAAGTATATAAAAATGGAAAATAAAATAAAAGTTTTCCTTTTATCAGGAATCTTAGAGACTACATTTGAGATACTGTGTCAATCCAATTGTGTCAACTTGTTGATAGGTTCAATTCCCTTTTAGAGACTGTAAGGTAGGAAAAAGAATTTTCCTTCTACCCTTCTAGGTGCTTTGCTGAGACCCCCGCCCCCATAATAAAAGACAGATTAACAGGAGAAAAACAAAGGGGAGTATATATGAGAGATACAAAGGAAAATTACCTCCCTGAAATGGCCCTAGCCATCAGCTTAAATACCATCTCCAGCAGAAGACAAAAGATGTGGGTAGGGGAGAGCCAGGTTTTCAGGCAAAGCACAGTAAACAAGAATAAAGTTGTCACGCAGATTTAAGTCTCTGCCTTCTCCATTGATAAGAGTTCCTAGAGATTTAGTCACCCTCCTCTTCCTGGTACAAAGAGAAAGATATCCTCACAAATAGAGATTTCCCTTATAAATGTAAATGTCTCTTACAAAAAGGTAACTTCTGCTTGGTTTTCAGAGTTTCTCCTACATCTGCAGTTTCTAAAAAATAATAACCAGCTCAAGATAATCCTTATGCCAAGGAGATGTATTTTGAGATGGCAAATTCTGCTCTCCTTCAGCATAATATACTATAATCAACATAAATAGATACATTACTTAAGTATATATCATCAAACAGGAAATGTTTTAAATTAGTCAGTAATATAATTACATTTATGTTCTGCAGAGTTTTACTATGCATTGACCATTTCATATTTAACATCTCTATTTTGAATCAATAACAGAGTTAATATATATGACCCTAGATTAGAGAAACATCACTGAAAGTTTATTTCTTGTTTTCTGATTAAAATAAGGCTATCAATAATGTTAATTAGATTCATTTACAACTCACAGGGAAAGCATCAAAAAACTCACAATAGACCAATCTGCATATTTACCTTGATTTTGACAAAAATTATATGTAATAAAAATCTATTCCTTTTGGGAAAAGAGTTAGAATTATACGAAAGACAATAAAAGACATTTTAGTAATTCAAATAACTAAATTCCTAGGGAAGTAAAACGAGATTAGTTTGTTTTGTTTTAATGAAAGAAGGTTTTAGTTTTCTATTGAAATTATTATTACACATTGGACTTCCTACCAGACAATTATTTTGTAACTCTAACACGCACATTTTGTATGTAAATACATTTGAAGTTTTAATAGCGTATAGATCCTAAAACTATTCATGAGTGAAATACTGTTTCCTTTGTGGCTATATATTTTCCTCAATATGACTAACTTTATGAGTTTTATGAGACAGAGCCTTGCATACTATGTTACCAAATGAGAGTAGAGGAAATATAGATGGTAATAGTTTCAAAAATAATGAATACCTTTCTTCTTTAAAAAAACGTTTCACTTTCCTACTTTCAGAAGAAACAGTTAACATTAATACCAACTTATAAAGGTACAGACATATTTTGTTTGGCAATTTTTGAATCCTTTTTCTAGGGCCTAGCACCTTGAATTATCTTTCATGGACCGCCAATATGGACAGCACCTGAGCGCAAATGAGAGCTACAGAACCCCACTCCAGACTAACTGAATCAGTGTCTACAAGTGATACATATATATGTTAAAGTTTCAGAAGCATCTTTCTAGAGAGCTCCAACACACTTAAACCTCTATTTCTTATACCATCACTTTTGGTCAGGATCTTAATCCTACCATATTCTGAGATGAGGAGATACTTGACACAAACTCTATCAGGTTTACTATTTTGTTTGTTTCTTGGTCAAGCTCAAAAATAATTCCACATGGGTTGTCTTCTATAACTAGTCCATAGGTTAGCTGAAAACATTGAAAAACCTACAAATGGAAAAGTTTACATTACTATGCTCCTGGGCTGCAGAACAGAGCCTGACTATAAACCAGAGCAGAATGAAGTGCTTCTGGGAGTTTTACTCGCATGAGTCATTAAAGTTCCTTTTTAGGTTTAAGCCAGTTTTATCCTTACTTTCTGGGAATTAAAACTAAGTTGAGCATATAATTTATCACTTCAATTCATGCGTTTTTTGAGAGTGAAAGGGTTATAGCGTAGACTATCTTAGACACCTCGGACAATAGATATAAACCGGGACTGTCCTGGACAAACTGGGACATATGATCTTTCTTCATTTAATTGAAAGTCTTAACTAATACATCATTATAATTTAAACTAAGAAATATCTTCCATACTAAGCAATTTCAATTATAACCAGGCTGTGTGTATTTTTGGTTGTCATTTTGGAGGTAAGTGACAACTTACCGTCTTTCCAACATTTATTTAATGAAAACATTCATACAACTATTGCATATGAGACAGAAATACTTATTTTGAGAATTGAGAATGATAAATTTCAGAAAACAAAATCATTTCCATATAATATAAAAGTCATATTATGTATGATATATATACAGTCATGTGTAGCATAACATTGTTTCAATCAATGATGGCTTGCATATACAATGGTGGTCCCATGAGATTAGTACTATATAGCCTAGGTGTGTAGTAGGCTATACCATCTAGGTTTGTGTAAATGCACTCTATGATGTTTGCTCAACAGCAAAATTAGCTACCAACAAAATCACCAAATGGCACATTTCTCAGAACACATTCCCACTGTTAAGCAACAAATGGCTACATACACTTAATGCATATGATAGTCTACTACTCAAAATGGGGAAAAATATTTGAAAGTATTTCTACAAATCCCTTTAAGATGTCTAAAGTGACATAAAAAATAATTTAAGTTAAAATTAAATAAAAAAGAGGCTTTTAAATAAAGAAGAGAAATATAATAACATATTCACTACAGGATTCAAAGTGGGCTTATTACTGACTTTTAAAAAATATATTACCTTGTTCTTTCTTTTTTTTCAGGATCTTAGAGAATGAGACCTTTCCATTGAAATTGAATATTTCCCATTAGGTAATGCCAAACAAAGCCCCTTTTTTGCTTTCTAATTTCAATGTATTCTTTGCCTGTGACAGTTCTTTTAAATAATCCTATATTAAGACCATATCTTCAAAAATATTCTCTGAAAACCGTGATTTTCAACCTTGGCTGCACATTATAATCACTTGTGGAGTTTTCCTAAAATATCAACACAGGGCCCCATTCCCCTGACTAAGTGAATTGGCTTTGGTGTACTCCTGTCACGTGAACACTCCACATGAGAATCTAATGTGCAGTCAGAGTTATGAACCAATCTGTTAAAATATAAAATGCAAAATTTATATTAAAATGGACATACCCAAAAGCCCTAGCTCTTATCTCTTCTAATCTCCCTCAAAATACCCATGAAAAACAGGTATAAAGTTATAATAACAGAAATAATTAAGAAAGCTATAAAAATAAGTAATTCACAGAGTCTGGAAGTAATTTTCACTAACTGTAAGTCAGTGGAGCTGGAATAGAAAACGTTTATACTTGATCTAACAACATGTTTCTTCTGATTAGAAAATGAATAAGATTTTGTCCCTCTTTTTTTGGTTCCAGTTTAACAAAAAGAAGTTTCACACAGGCTCAAGCAAGACCTTTGAGTATGTAAATCCGGCTATGTATAAGAAAATTGACAGTGGTTCCACCAGTGGGAAAGTAAAAGTTAATATAGAGCCTAGAGATATTAAATTGAAAGAACATTAAATGAATAAAACACTATGTCTACAGGTTTGGTAGGGGGCTGCCTGACTTAGCTACAGACAGACCAAGGAGGAGAAATGTTGACGACTAACTCTCTTGAAGGGATTTTATAAACTTTGATTTGACCAAAATATTGTTTACACATACTTTTCTAGAACTCCCAGAAACCCATGGGGGATGAATTAGAAGGCCAGCCTGATTGAGGCTCCTGATATGATCAAATGACAATCCTCATATAAAAATGCCCAAATTAGGAACATCTGTGATAACAATGTATTGTGAAGATTATCATTTTTCTTGTACTCTTAGATTAGAAGTTCCGAATGTTGGTTGATTGGATCCAAAAAGAAGTTGACTTCATTCTGGAGCCACCAACCTCAGAAGACATGAGAAATAAGGTCAACTGTACTCAAATCAACCTGGTCCTCACTTAAGGACTATGACAATAAGGAAATTAATGAATAAATGAGGACAAAGGTAACAGACACATTTTGTACACTGATGAACACCGGGTGGGGCTTCATCAGTTTCTCTGCACTTGAGTATGAGTAAAATAAATTCAAAATGATAATCAAAGCCTATGGGGAGAAAAATGCTACAGAAATGGTGATAGGATCCTACCCTTATGACACATATTCCCTCTAAGAGGTAACTGCATCATCCCTATACAAAAAAATTACATATCCATAATAATGTGAATAAAAAGTTACCTTTAAAGAATGTTTCTATATCCATATTCTGGTAGAACATGACTCTTTAAACATGCAGATTTAATATAACTAATTAGTTATACTAAGTAACCCAATATGACTGGAGTCCCTATAAAAGGAAAATTTTGTATGTGAATAAATTCATTTTTTCAGATGTAGAAGCAATGTATGAAAATGTTCATGATGAAATCTCAGGTATATTTCTTAAAAATTTTATACAGTATTGCTCAAATTTTTATAAATAACAGATAAATAAACAGAAGCATTTACAAATACTAGATTATGCATCTTTTATCATTTTTTTTGTTTGTTTTCCCTACATTCTAAATTCACATCTGAAAATTTCCAACTTTTTGAAAAAAATCATCAGTTGAGAACTATAGAAATATAGTCCTGTTAATTAATCTTAAAGTTATCCAGTAAATTAGATTTTCATTTTTTCTTTAACACTTGAGATAATTGCAAAACGTGTAAAAAGATACAGTGGATATTCAGACTCATAATGAACATTAAAAAACAACTGAAAGTATTAGAAAATGCTGAAGCAATTTTAGTAGGCAAGAAATATCTAAAATCCTAAGGAGAGAAGGATTCTGAGGACTCAAGCAGTCACTGAGAAAGTGAAGATGCACAGTTAAAGCTGGGGCTGGGAGCAAACTGGTATGCATAGAGGGTAATAGATGGAAAATCAGTTAGTCTAGAGTTCTAATGAAAGATGGGTGAACAGAGATGGCAAATCAGAGCAAGCAGGTTGAAAGGGATGGCTAGAGTAGAAGCTTGACTTGATTTCCCGAGATCAAAATACTAGAATCAGAGATTGTATTTTAAATGATCAATTATATTTTGCTCTGCTAAAACAGATTTGGGGAAAAAAAAGAATAAAGAAAAATTCCATTGTGCCTCAAGCATTTTAAAATTGATACAAAAACTATTTTATAGTAAGTATATATAATTACGATTAAGTATATACGGTTACAATTAATGCGTGTTCTGTGAAAATATATGTAAATATTGACATCTTAAACTGTCACTTCATTTTTTAAATGAAATTAATGGAATCGAAACACTATAATTCTTGCCTGCACACTATCATCCATTAAAAAAAAAAAAAAATTCATGAGTGAGCCGGGTTTTTTTAAGATTTTATTTTTTTTCCTTTTTCTCTCCAAAGCCCCCTGGTACATAGTTGTATATCCTTAGTTGTGGGTCCTTCTAGTTGTGGCGAGTGAGCTGTTTTTAACAAAAGAAATTCACATTTTTCTTTTTGTTCCTTGAATTTAATTTATTCCACTTCCCTCACAGAACTTTAGTCTTTATTGTAAAATAATACTCTGTTATTCTTGAAAGTCTTTATTAAACACTCTATTACTCTTATCTCACAAAGAAAACGTACATGTAAATTTAAGTTGAAACTTTGAAAAGTGCTTGTGACCAGTCTGTAAGTGCCCATGTGGGCCCCACTCCTGTTTTACTTATCATTACAATTATTAATAGTGTACAGTTGACAAAAATATATGGTACATGTTTTAATTAATTATAATAAAGCATAATAAAATTTATTGGGAATGCATCTCATTGAGTTGGATAGGGCTGGTATTTTTTCAGTTAGATGATATTTTCATAGATAAACACTACAGTTTTCAATATTTGTTCTATTTCTATTTTTCATTTTACAGTTGTAGCCTCTTAGAAAACTTTTTCACTTAAAGAGAAATGTGAATCATTTTAGCAATGTCATTGGATTTTTTAATTACTTTCAAATTATATGCCAGAATCACAGGATGGTTAGTCTTTGTTAATTAATTAATTAAAGTAAATAAGTAGAAAACACTGGCCATCCAAAAGGAAACATTCCCCAGTTTTTATTCAACCACATTCTTAACACCAGTACTAAAACATAGCACCATAGTGAGATGGGGGGAGGTTGAGAAATACAGACAGTCCCTAACTTCCATGGTTGGACTTTCGATTTTTCCACTTTGCAATGGTGCAAAATTGATATGCATTCAGTAGAAACCATACTTTTAATTTTGAATTTTGAGCTTTTCCTGGGCTAGCCAAATGCAGTACCTACTCTCTTGTGATGCTGGGCGGTGACAGCCAGCCACAGCTCTCACATCATCACAACGGTATCAACTGATGCACTTACAACCATTCTGTACCTATACAACCATTCTGTTTTTCGCTTTCAGTACAGTATTCAATAAATTGCATGAGATATTCAACACTTTGCTATAAAATAAGCTGTGTCTTAGATGATTTTGCCCAACCGTAGGCTAATGTAAGTGTTCTGTGCACATTTAAGGTAGGCTAAGCTAAGCTATGATGTTCGGTAGCTAGGATGTGTTAAATGCCTTTTTGACTAACTATATTTTCAACTTGCAATGGGTTTATTGGGGTGTAACCCCATCATAAGTCAAGGAAGATCTGTATGCGTCTCTTTTATATGGTAAGAAAAGATTTTGAAAAAGGAGATGAAAAAGGAGAAGCAGACTACAGAAATATTTCAGACAGATCATTATTAAAAAAGAGAACACCTAGAATTTAGTAACTAAATTAGTTATTTTAAAACTTTCTATGCCTGAGTTAGCATAATGTAGACTCATGTTTATCCCCAAGGCTGTGTTTCCCCAAGTTTGAAGATGACTGTAAAATACCAGTGGCTTCCTCTTTGGGGAAAGTAGATTGTTTAGCATATGGAGATAATGCCCCCCCCCCCCCCAGGCCTTTCTTTGCCCTTCTTAGTTCTCAAATTGAGTAACAGCTAAATTGATTTATTCAAGGACAGGACATTCAGTGATCTGGATTTTTCTCATAGATGCAGTAAGTGACTATTAAAAAAAGCTACTATTAAAAAAAAGATATGGAAGCAACCTAAGTGTCCATTGATAGATGACTGGATAAAAAGAAGTGGTATACATACACAATAGAATACTATACAGCCATAAAAAAAGAATGAAATCTTGCCATTTGCAACAAGATGGATGGACCTTG
This sequence comes from Equus przewalskii, assembly GCF_037783145.1. Classification (NCBI taxonomy): domain Eukaryota; kingdom Metazoa; phylum Chordata; class Mammalia; order Perissodactyla; family Equidae; genus Equus; species Equus przewalskii. The sequence goes on from NC_091846.1 coordinate 58,433,142, forward strand.
AGGGCATTATGCTAAGTGAAATAAGTCAGACACAGAAAGACAAATACCATATTATCTCACTTATTTGTGAAATTTAAAAAACAAAAAACTAACAAATAACAAAAAACCCATGCTTGTAGATACAGAGAATACATTGGTGGTTGCCATAGACAGGGTGAAGGGTAGGTGAAGTGAGTTAAGGGGGTCAAAAGGTACAAACTTCTAGCTATAAAATAAATAAGTTATGGAGATTTAATGTACAACATGGTGACTGTAGTTAACTATACTACATTGTATATTTGAAAGTTGCCATGAGAGTAGATCTTAAAAGTCCTTATCACAAGAAAAAAAATTTTTTTGTAACTATAAATGGTGACAGGTATTAACTAGACTTATTGTGGGGATGATTTAGCATATAAACAAATATTAAATCATTATGTTGTACAACTGAAATTTATATAATGTTATGTGTCTATTATACCTCAATAAAAAAATAAGCTTATGAAAAATCCATGTATACCACCAAGCCACAGTTTTCTCATTGATAAACTAATTGGAGTTGGATTTCCTCATTTTAGGTTCACTTTTTCTTTTGTCCTTACAACTTTTGTAAATTCTTTATTATTAAACTCATCAATAACATGTTAACTGTTGAATACAAAGGAAATATTCAGCATGGGTTTTTCAATTTTTAGTACTACTCACACATTTTGTGTCTTTCTGAAAAATCTTATTCACTGTTAGTATTTGAAAGAAAGAAATATACACTAACATCTCCAAAATATTGACCTGAATTCTAGCCTAAAATCCAGACATGCCATGTCTTCTCAACTCTTTAATTTATAGCTATAGTTATATCTACCAAGTACTTCAACTTAAGGTGTTGTAGAGGAGGAAGACATTTCCCCTACCCACTTTAGGTCCCTCTGGCTGGACTATGAATTAAATTCCCATGATATAGAATAGCAGAAGAAAATTAAACAAAGCTTTAGAACATGTATACATGGGAGAGACTGAGGCAAACTGAGCAATTCACCAAAATGGCTACAGCCACCACCTTAAATACCATCCTCAGCTAAAGACAAAGGAGGACGTTGTGGGGTGGGGTCACTTATGGGAGATTATAAGAAAAGTACAGTAAACAAGAATAAGGTTATTATGCAGATTTAAGTCCTTGTCTTCTGCATTGATTAGAATTTCTAGAGATAAGTTTATCCCCCCTTCTTCCTGGTACAGAGGGAGACACCTTTACAGACAGAGATTTCCTTTACAATGTAAGAATCTCTTAACACAGGGTAATTTCTACTTTTCAGAGGTTCTCTCATGTCTGCAGTTTTTAAAAGTAACCAGCCCAAAATAATCCTTATGCCAAAGAGACATATCTTCAGGTGGCCAATTCCTATCCCCCAGAGTGTCAAAAATGAAGGCCATATCTTATTAATCCAACCTTTCCTCTTCATAAATTGCCTACCTGGCTAATTAATTGGATTTTATTCATTTATTAAGTTAGCCAATCATTAATTCAAGATTTATCAAATATTTACTAAGCATTTCTGAGTATCAGATGCTGTTAGAATCCAAAAAGTATAGCATAATAAAACCGATACTTTCTCTACCTTTATGAAATATATATAGTAGTTGAGTAGAAAGACATTAAAATATTCACACGAGTAAATGTAAAATTGCAATGCTGTTTACTGCCATGAAGTACAGGTCCTTGAATTTATGTTCATATGTAATAAGGAGACTTGACCTTGTCTGGAAGAGATAGGGAAAAACTTCTCTGATAAATTATTTTCACAGGCAAAATGTATCATGGTGGGAAGAAGAGTGCAGACAAAGGAAACAGCTTGCAAATATACTGTCGTGGGAAAAAGATGATAATAATTTTAAAATCTTTAGTGGTAGGCAGAATTTAAATATGGCCTCTGTACTAATTTGCTAAGACTGCTATAAGAAAGTTGCACTGACTGTGTAGCTTAAACAGCAGAAATTATTTTCTCACATTTCTAGACACTAGAAATCTGAAATCAAGGTGTTGCTTCCTTCTGAGGGCTGTAGGGGGAGGATCCATTTCAGGCTTCTTTCCTTGACCCATAGGGGGCCATCTTCATGGTCATGTGGTGTTCTCCTTGTATACATGTCTGTGTCCAAATTTCCTCCTTTTATAAGGACACCAGTCTTATTGGATTAGGAACCACCCTAACTTAGTATGACCTCATCTTAACTAATTTCACTTACAATGACCTATTTCCACATAAAATCACATTCTGAAGTACTGAGGATTAGGACTTCAACATGTAAATTTTGGAGGGGACACAATGCAATCCATAATTGACCCCAAGATCCTCACCCCTTATGTACACACACCTTCTTCCAGTTATTCAATGAAACACTAACTTAGGTGCTGCTGTGAAGGGATTTTGCAGATGCAAATAAGGTCTTAAATCAGTTGAATCTAAAGAAGGGGTATTACCTTGGGTGAGCCTATTCCAATCAGGTGAGCCATTAACAGGAACTGAACTCTTCTTGGCCAAAGATCTTCTTATGATACAGATTCTTCTATGATATAGTCTTCGTATTGCTACAAATTATCCTTATATCCCCTCTATATTCTTTATCGTCTTCTACAGTATACCATTTGCTACAGGCTGACATTCTATTTGGTAATATATAAACCCACAGAAACAATTTTTACCACTCTTCTTTTTGGTCTTTTATTTATTTATTTATTTTTTTGAGGAAGATTAGCCCTGAGCTAACTACTGCCAATCGTCCTCTTTTTGCTGAGGAAGACTGGCCCTGAGCTAACATCCATGCCCATCTTCCTCTGCTTTCTATGTGTGACACCTATGACAGCATGGCTTTTGCCAAGTGGTGCTGTGTCTGCACCCGGTATCCCAACCAGTGAACCCTGGGCCACCGAGAAGCAGAACGTGTGAATTTAACCACTGTGCCACCAGGCCGGCCCCTGGTCTTTTTTTTTTTGCTGCAAGTTCATTGAACTAGAAGAGATTCTCTAGGTGCAACTTGATTTGTTATGACTATAACAAACACCTTTGTCTCTCCCTAGAATGTACTTTCTTACTTTAGCACCTAATAAGATTGCCCATCAATCTTTTAGAATTTAATTGCTAACATCTTTTCTGTGATGTCTCCATTACTTTCTCTCACAGCCAGAAATAACTCTACACTTCTCTAGGTTCTTTCTTTCTTTCTTTCTTTCTTTCTTTCTTTTTTTTGTGGAAGATTAGCCCTGAGCTAACTGCTGCTAATCCTCCTCTTTTTGCTGAAGAAGAACAGCCCTGAACTAACATCCATGCCTAGCTTCCTCTACTTTATATGTGGGACGCCTACCACAGCATGGTGCCATGTCTGCACCCGGGATCCAAAGCAGCAGACCCCAGGCTGCCGAAGTGGAACGTGCGAACTTAACGGCTGCGCCACCAGGTCAGCCCCTCTACGTTCTTATTACACAATGGGCACCTCTCTTCTAATCTTCATCCTATGGCATTAGTAAGTGCTGTTAGCAATTCTTTATTACATGTCTGTCTTCCCAAGCTGACTGCTCTCTCTTTAAAATCAGGACATTTGGATCTTTTAAGTGTATGTACTCCCTTGGCCCTGTATTAGGAAACAAGCAATATGAGTAAACCGAAAACAATCATTTCAAACTGAAATCTCATTATTACTTCATATTCAGAATGAAAAATTAAATGATGTTGTATGCAACCTGGGCATTTTCCTTAAGATAAGTGACACATGTTTGATGATAGATTTCACACAAATCCCAACAATCTGTTCTATAGTAAAAAGAGAGAGAAATTCTCTCACTCATCAGAAAACAAAACAATGAAAAATTTGATCTAGGAAGCAACATGTTCCTAAGTTTGTAGTAATTGCTTCTAAATCTTTTCTATATTTCCTCATAACTACCCTCCATATGCCTCTGACCTTCTTTGGCACATCTTCAGCCACCATGTTCCTTTTTACACAAAAACATATACATAATATGCTTTTTCTCAAAACTGGTCCATTGAATACTCTTAAAAACACTTTTGGAGTGTCATATTCAATGAAGTGCACAAACTGAATTGAACATAACTTACGATAATCATTGCCACGTTGGTTTTTAACATTTCCTCTTCATGACATGCCATATACTCCGTTTAGTTCAAAACACCTAAAAATAAATTTAAGATATTTTCTAATTTTCTTTAAATTCTTAAAAAAAAACAAGTGAAAAATAATGCAGTTCATTTTACTACTACATGGGGAAATTAATCTTAAAATTGTACCTTATATATAAGAGGATAGTTTTATGTTAGCTTTGTTTAAGATAATTGCACACAGTTTTGCATTTTGATGGTCAATACATTATATTTATGTTTAGTCAATGTCTGGCTTCAATGAAATTTATGATCTATCCATTAAAATTTATTTTAAAATAAATTTTATTTTTACGTTTATAAATTCATATTTTCTATCTCTGGTTCATCAATATTCTGGTGATGATGCACTTAGTGAATTGGAATAAGTAAGCTAAACTCTTTAATCTGAATTCTGTCATTCTTTTATCCCTGGGTCTGTGTAAAAATTATGATTATATTTGTTGTTGTCTTTTCATCTTGAGATTTCCTGATGTCTTTGTCTTGCTCAAACCCAGCCACCTGTTCTCTGACTGTCATTTAGCAGCCAGGTCACTTGGCTAATGCTGTTTCGTGGAGGTTTCCATTTGTATCACAGAGTCCGAGGTGTATGTTTACTACACTTTCTGCCAGCCATTCCTGCAGCTCATGTCATGCAGTTTTCCAGCCTTTGCATATACTCAGGCCTGTAGAGCTGTACTTGAGCAAAACAATGCTGACAGACTGGCAGTGTCCCAAGTCCTGGTTGGTAAGAATCCTGTCTTGCCATTTGGTCTCTCTCTTAGGGCTCACAGGACTTCCAAGGCATCTTGGCCCCCAGACCACTATCCTGCTGCATAGAAACCTTCCTTGAAAATTGTTTCCATAAACAATAGTGATAGACAATTATACGTAAATGTAAATTTGAGGGATTATTTTAAAGTTTTTGTTTGAATAATTTCATACTTTATAAAAAATTGCAAGTATAAGATAAAGATTTCCCACATACTCCTCAAAGAGATTCACTAAATGTTAACCTTTCAACACATTTGCATCATATTCTGGGAGATGTACCCTCTTAAATTTTTAAGTGCACAATACTGAATTGTTACCTAGAGGCACTATATTGGACAGCAGATCTGTAGAACATATTTGTCTTGTATAACTGAAACTTTATACCCTTTGAACATTTCTCCTTTCCCTCAGCCTCTGGCAACCACCATGCTACTCTGTTTCTAGGAATTTGACTATTTTAGATACTTCATATAAGCTGAATCATGCAGTGTTTGTCCTTCTGTTACTGGCTTATTTCACTTTGCATGATGTCCTCCAAGTTGTTGCATACGGCAGGATTTTCTTCTTTCTCAAGGCTGGACAATATTCCATTGCATACCACATTTTCTTTACCCATTCATTCACTGAAGGATATTTCAGTTGTTTCCATATCTTGGCTACTGTGAATAATGCTGCAATGAACCTGGAAGTGCAGATATGTCTTTGAGATACTGATGTCAATTCTTTTGGATTATTCAAGTCCATTCCCCATTTTATAATTGGATTATTGGTTTTTTTGCTATTGAGTTGTATGAGTTTCTTATATATTTTGAATATTAACCCATTATCAGACGTGCGGTTTGCAAATACTTGCTTGTATTCTGTAGGTTGCCTTTTCGTTCTGTTGATTGTTTCCTTTGCTGTGCAGAAGCTCTCCTATCATTGGAGAATGGGAGTCTGGCACCCAGTGCAATTTAGATTATCATATGTGTTCACCCACATTGAAATGCCTTTCGAAGAGCTAGTAGCTACTATGTTACATGTTTATCGAGGTCATGGGAGATAGAAGGATATGTGAGATGGGTTTGCATGTTTAAACTGCACCACAGAGATTTCAAAAAGAAATGACAAGCAAGAAGTTTTAAATTCTTGCCTAAAGGCATGGACAGAAAAACAAGGAATTTCTACGAAGGCTTTAAAAAACTCTCATCTTCATAAGTTACTAAAATTCAGACATTGAGTCTGTTCTATAGTTACTGAGTTATTACTTAGATTGCATTTGCAGCCCTCAAAATCCACTAATTGAAATTTAGGACTTTGATTGGAAGAGTGTGGGATTCTGAAAAGTAAAATTATAATATTTGAAAATAGTCTGTTGATTCTATCTCTATCTAAACTCCAAAACTTCACTAAGGCTTCCAGGCCATTAGATTAGTTTGATCTTCACCTGTATGGAGAAATTGTTCCTGTCTTGCCTGAAGAACCTATAATGATATTGTCACAAGTAGTTGCACTGCAAAGAGACAAAACTTCTCTTTATATCCCATGCCCATCACCTTCTTTGCCTCCAGATCTGTAATTAGAGTCAGATCTTTACATGTTTCATGAGCCATTTGCAAATCAGAAGGCTTGTATACAAATAATAATTTGTTGTTACTAGTGCTGTCAAGTCGATTCCGATTCCTATTGACCCTGTGTATGGCAGAGCGGAACCCTGCCAGGGCTTTTTGCTCCATCCTCTCATATTCTGGAGCTGTATCAGACAATGCTCCACTGCTATTCATAGGGTTTTCATGGCCGGTTCTTTCAGAAGTGGGTGGCCAGTTCCTTCTTCCTAGTCTGTCTTGGTCTAGAAGCTCTGCTGAACCCTGTCCACCCCGGGTGACCCTGCTGGTATTTGAAATACCAGTTCCATAGCTCTCAGCATCATGCAGCCACCACAGTATGACAACAGGCAGATGGATGGTGTAGTTCCCTGATGAAAAATGGACCCATGTCATGGTAAAGGCAGTGACAGCACTGAATCTTAACTACTACACCACCACAAATAATAATAATAAACAATAAATAATAATTGTGAAAACATGCTAATATATTTTGGCTAAACCTTTAAGATTATCTAAGGAGAATTTTTCTGAGGATATTAAAATCACTAAGGGAAGATTATAATTTTACTTCAGTTTGAATTCATCAGTGTGGATAAACTCACCAGAAATTATAGATTCAAATCAAACTCGAGCAGCTTGGGTTGGCTCTATTTCTTTTTTTATTTATTGGTTCAATAAAACCTGTACTCAAAGAATGCATATATTGAATGATGAACTATCAAAGATATATAATGTCAAGAAAAAAGAATCCAAAAACCTGTGAAGCTACTGTCTACTCAAAGGCCTATAAATACGGCTTCTGATAGGGCCTGTAGGAAACTTCCTCAACAGCAACACTGAGACACACACTAGTGGTTGTCTTATTTGGCTTATGGGAAGGAGGAAGACCAAACAGTAGATGCAAGTTTTTGTCAATGCCGTATTTTTATTTTGATAGGGTGGTAGTTTCGCTGGTATTCTTACTAAATATAATTTAATAAATAAGTATATAAAAGAAAATATTTATATGGGTCAATGATGAGAGTACTAAAGAACCAATTATTACAATTCATTAAGGAAAGAAATACATTGATAAGAAGAGCAGCAACATCTTTAAAAAGTACCATATGGAATGTTCTGTATAGTCCAAGGATGAATGTGGATGGCTTTGTGATTAAATGGGGTTTCTGAGATCAATGGGATATGGAATCCCAAGGCAATTTAAGACAAAGAGCTGCATTTAGCCACCAGAAGATGAATGTAGTTATTGTAAAAGATAGTAGGTATAAATCTATAGTCAGAATATTTTCACAGAGGAATCATTAAAAGTGACTAAATGATCATGGGAAACTTCAGTCTGTGGTAGTTAGACAGCATATTAAGGCACTAGCTCTTGGTGTAAACAAAACCAAATTCTATTTACAGGGAGATCTGAATTGAGTCACCATGATAACAAGTGATGTCTCCTCAATCAAGTTCCATGCCTAAGTTAAAACAGAGATCTAAAGTCAATTAATCTAAAGGAGAAGGTAATCTTTGAAGGGAATGTTAACAACAAAAGAACATTCATTAAGTATTCTCTTTTAAAGATTTTATTTTTTTTCCTTTTTCTCCCCAAAGCCCCCAAGTACATAGTTGTGTATTCTCAGTTGTGGGTCCTTCTAGTTATAGTATGTGGGACGCCACCTCAGCGTGGCTTGATGAGCAGTGCCATGTCCGCACCCAGGATTCGAATCAACGAAACCCTGGGCCATCTGCAGCAGAGCATGCGAAATTAACCACTCAGCCACGGGGCCAGCTCCCATTAGGTACTCTTATAATCATTTCTAAAGGGGCCCAATACCACTTGTTTGTTAACTATGCCGCTGGGAAAAGAAAATTGTCCATAATATTGGAATGTAAGAGGACATTGGCTCTCAGTTAATTCTAGTCACTACTGTCCAAATGTGGTCCCATGTTCAGTACGGGAACTTATGGGAAGGAGGTGATAAATGGCTTTGAGTGAAAGACCAACCTTATGGGCTCAGTGACTTCATTTAGTATTTATTTCTTTGGATGGGAAATGTGTAGTTTGAATATATATGCTTAGAACTTAGTTTTAAAAAATACAAAGTACTCTGGTTTTCTTGGGTTACAGACATACCGCTCTCAATCTCAACTATTGTAGAGCAACTCTATTTCCCCCTTGACATTCAGATAAATTACCAGTATAATAATCTCTTTATTTTTTTGCTAATTTGACATTATGGGGAACCTTAAATGTCATGACATAAGTCTTTATTTCAGGTTCAGTGTCTAACTCAAAGTTTAGTATCTCTTTTTTTGAGCATATCACAGTGTTCTGAGCATGGGAAGGAACAAAAATGACAGATACTACATTAGCTGTTATATTTAAGATGATCACGTATCCCAGTTTGCCTGGGACTATCTAGCCCTCTTTATGTACATTGTCCCAGGAATCTATCCAATTTAGCATTTGTCTGCATTTTTCATTTTTTAAAAAAGTATTACTAATACCAACATTAAATAGTTATAAATGACCTTGGTGGACCTCCACATCATACATGAAACTTCTATCATGACCTCATGCAACTTATACGAACCTTTTTCCTATTCTAACCCCTTCTAGATATTCCCACAGAGAACACAGGAAATCTTGTTGGTCATATAAAGTTAGGTTTGCTATAATTGTTAAGAAAGGGACAAGCACCACTTTGACAGAGCATCAGCAGTAACTGAAAAAGGTAGAGGTCAGGGAAGGGTACGTAGAGTACATTCGGAGCTGTGGTTAGTCACAGTGATTTCAGGGCAGAAGTTGGTGAGCCAAATCTGGGCAGGCATTACCACAGTTTACAAACTATAGGCTTACTAGAATTTCCAGATGTCTTATCTTTGGAATATAGTAATCTAGGAGGAGTTATTATTGCTCCATCTTACATTGTCAAATTTAGGTCTGAATAAACTGGTATTAAAACAATTTGAGCTTAGATTCTTTGTGTTGAACATTATGGTTTAAAATAATTGATCTAATTTGTAAATCATAGCTAATTTGAAAATAACATTGTGTTGGTTACTCTCTCATTTCTCTACACAATGTAATAAACACCTCCTTTTCAAAGACAATAGGTATAGTAACACTAATTTTTCAGTCAATGGATGCAAATTTCAAATATGATATAAATTTAGTTATTTTATTGCCCTTTTTCACTTTCAAATTTTTCCATTTTAATAAGATGTATGTAATTTTACTTATATCGAGAGGTGCTATTTCTATTTTGATCCTTGTTCTCGGATCCATATATTCAGGCAATAGGAGATATGAATGGCAACAGACATCACCATATACCTCATTCCTTAAACCATCACCCCAAATTTGCAAGATCTTGTTTTTAGCTGGCATCATAACTGAGGCTCCAAGGGGATATTCCATAGCTCTGTAAAGCCAATCTCAATTGTATAATGTGGAACATAGGTGAGAACAACGTATGCTGTGAATGTCAGCGCACAACCACAATTCTTTTTTTGAATAAAATTTTCCTATTCAAAAGTCAAGTTGTGTGGGATAATGTATTAGGGATATAACTTCAACAAAATTAAAAACAATAGAATTTTCATAAAATTAAAAAGATACTGAGAATTGAACACACAAAACAAATCGACAAACACTAACCTAAAGAAAATGGAGCAAAAGTACAGTATGACAATTCTTTTTATCCTATATTTCTGGTTGACCTTTGAGCCTTTATGGTCTGAGATTGTCTAGCTTGTGGAAAACAGAAAATGTAGCCACTTCAGGGATGTGATTGTTTACTGAGACCAGAAAATTAAACTTCTAAATTGGAAAAAAGAGACAAAGAAGTTATAAACAATCTTAGGGTAAATAAATACTAGTATTAAAGAAGCATAGTGCAAAATTTTAGCAAGCAGTATAACTTAATTGGAGCACAAAGTACAACTTTTGGCACAGAGTTAGAGAGAAGTTTTTCCCCTTTTCATGTTATAGTAGCATAGATTTGAAGATTTAAGAGCATCTGTATATGCCATCTTTTGCATGAACACTGAGATTCTCCAAACGGGCTGTGGTAATGATGAGTCTTTGTTAAAGTGTTTAGGGGTATGCAGTATGCGTAAGAAGGAGCTAGAGTCTTCAAGCCAGAAGCACACCAATGCAGGCTGTAGTTGATAGACTTTCAGGGGTTATATGATGCACTGGGGCTAAGATATATTTGAGTTACATTATATACCTTCATTTTCAAATTATTATATTACTTTTAGTCTTTAACATTATGTTATCAACAGTTAAATGGGGAAGCTCATTGAAGATATTCAAAAGTGAGTGGGTGACCCTTTGAGTGGAGGATCAAGGTATGCCACTATTTTATGAATGAGTTGGCCGTATGTTCAACCCCAAATACAAATGGCGGGAAATTCATGCTAAGCAAAGCAGGATTATTTCTGAGATGAGTTGCTAATATGGACAGTATGAAAGTAGGAGAAGAATGAAAGTGCCCTCAAGTAATCCCAAACTACTACAACTAACACTCACAATAAAACTTTCGCTTCAGCAAAGAAGTTTCCTGTTACATGGCCACTTAGAGGTACAGCAGTCTACTTAGACCAGATAATTAAACTTCTAAATAGGGAAAAGAAAATAGAAGGCATAAACAATCTTAGGGGAAATTAATATTTGCATTTTGTCTAGACTTAAAGAACCTTTGTCACTGTGAGTCAATCATTTTCCATTCCCCATTATTCCAGTAAGAGAAACCTGTTTCCTCTGGGAAACTACCCCATCCCCTACTCTCAGTCTTTGTTGTTGGTGAAGCTTCAAGCTGAATCTACCACACTAGTAGTAAGCATTGGAATCAAGACTGGCTAAACAGCACCTCGTAATTTCTTGGCCACACTGACTGGTTCAGGAAAGAGAGCAATATACCTACCTATTCTATTTATCGATAGTGGTAAATTTCATGAAATTTACCATAAAGTTGAAATTTGTCTCTCTTTGCACCTGCCGCTTTTATGCCTTATGACATCTTTTCTTCCTTAAACAACCAGTCTAATTTTAGAGGCGTTTGGGAAATGTACTATAGATACTCTCTACTCACATTCAAGGCATAATTACATGTTGCATTGAATGTTTTTTCTTTCAGTTGAGACCTTAAGGCAATACCTCTGATCTGGACATAAAACCCTTTGCAAACTTGGATATGAATATTCTGACACTTCAGTTCTTCAAAGGAAATGTTTCTCAGACTCTTAATATATGAATTATGCATATTAATTTTCAAAGTTCACATGAGTTGTTTTCATTTTTAATTTTTCTCATTTCATGAAATATTTCCAGAAAAACTAAAAAAGGATCAGTCAAAACTTATTTGTCCAGACCTTCATGAAATCTTTTCACTTTTGCAGTTTAGTTGAAATCTAGTATTTTATTTATTTATTTTCAAAAGTATTAACACGGTCATTTTCATAGCTTTGTCATGTTTTTCTATTTTCTCTATATTTATAGTTTTATTTTCATCCTCAATCCTTATATTACGTATTTCTCCCTTCTTTCTTATTTATTGCTTATATCATAGGAGTATAAATCTATTTATGGGAGTTTCACAGTTTTTAAAAATTTTCTACTCTATGCCCATGTTCTATCGTTTTCTATTCTCTTATATTTTTCTTTTGCCTCATTATTATTTTCTGCTTTCTATTATCTTCTACTTTGAAGAACACAAGGATAATAAATCACATTTATGCATTTGTGTTAAATGAGAAAATTGCAAGCATGATTTTATGCATCTGTTTGTTAATTGGTAACAATACTGTCTCCTTTACTCTGTTCTTTGTCCCCTTGGCTGCTGGATGCATTCTTCTACAAGAAATAAGGAAGTCAAGTTGGTTGGTGTATTTCGGTCCTATATAATTTCCTAGTGTCTAACAAAATATCATATGTTGGCTCAAGAGGGGATTTGTACATTCTGAGCTGTGTAAACTCCAAATGTATCATGTAAATGAAAAGCTACAACATAAAATCTGCCCTGGAAATGGGATTCTTTCTGTCTCTATAAATGCTTTATGTAGCACCCATATATCTTAAACAGAAAACTGGGCTTATTCCGCATGGCAATATGGAATATGTAGAAAATAAACAGAGTAATTTGGGAAACATTCTGGATGTGACAAAATGGAAAGTTGAAGCAGAGAAGGAATAGTTTAACTATTCTCAGTTTAGTATTGTCTTTACGTGTCTCAATTATTGATATAATGTTATGATATAGCATAATCAATAAATGTTGATATAATTAAAATTTGTGTTTCCTATCCACGCTGTATGTTGTGACAGAACAACCCACAGTGTATACCAATTTGGGTGATTTCTTCTGGAAGGTAATAAAAATTTCTTCTACTTAGGCAATAAGTGGATTACCAGACTTTATTTTTAATATTGTTGTGTGAGTTCACCTGTTTTTATGTATATATGTATTTTAGTCACCACTGGGAGACTTATATTAGGGTCCAAAAGCCAGGTGACTTTTTCAAACTGAAATCTCACTGATTTTGTTTCAATAACAAAAAATAGAACCAACAAGCAAAACAAAACTTTCTAATTTAATGTGATTCAGTTCAATTCAATTCAGGTTATCATAAATTAGATTCAGTAAATATTTATTCTTTCCCAACTCCAACAGAACTCAGATAGTGATTTAATACCAATTTGCATGTCACAGACATCCTACCAAAATACACACATTATTAACTTTCCCACCTTACTTTCTGGATTTTTTTTTTTTTATTGGCCAAGTACATTATCATTTTTTCTCTCCACAATGCTTCTCAAAGATTCTTTTCTCACAGTTTTGCTGAGTAGGCCATGAGCATCTTGACACGATTGCCAAACAAAAGCTGTTTAACCCAGGGATAGACATTTAACTCAAAACAGACACAAGAGAGACACTTGTTCTGAGGAGTTAGGAATGGGAACTCAAATGCTACCCTAAACAATACGCACTTTAAGAGACAATGCAGAGATGTGACAACAATAGAGCTAGGAAAGAAACAGGTCAAGAAAGAGGAGCAATGATGACAAGTCAAGTGGCCTGGGAGAAAGAGAAACAGAAGTGAGAGAACAATAATTTTGGTTCCTGAAGTAGTACCAGTTCCTTGACCAACTACATCGTAAAGTCAGGCTGAACTGTTGCTCTCAGATTCTCTGTGACACTTCTGTAACCATTCAACACATTTTCCATTTGTCTTAAGGTCATTCGAGTGAGTTTTGGTTCCTAGTAAACAAAAAATCTCATAGAAAGGCAATAACCTTATTTCTTTATATTTCCTTTATATCAGTATTATATATTTCTATACAAAAAAATTTATTCTGAGTCTTGTGTATTACTCATTGGTTTTAATGACTAATGATTTTTGTTCCCACTCATTTCTCATAATCCTTCATGTTTGTCAAATTAGCACTCCCGTTATGTAACCTTGGACACTTAAAGATGGCTCTGTCCTTTACAAAGGTTTTGCTATAAAACATTCACTGTTTAACTTTCTAAATAATAATAGAAATATGGAATATATCCAAAAAATAGTTTCTGAAATGAATAAATTCGGCTTTGATAAATAATCTGACTCATGAAAAACATAGAAATCCTTTTGTTTTAATATATTTTTTCTTGAATATCTGGACTTATATTAAAATTTGCAGTGAATTTTTACAACTTAAATTATCATAGGGAAGCAATCAACAAAATTCTGCTCAATAGTATCTTTAAGCTGAGAAAACATGAGATCAAATTGCTCCTATCTAGGGATTATGAAAAAGTTTTCATTTATATGTACCAGGTGAGAGTGGGAGAAGAGAGCACAGGCAAATATGATGCAGGAGTGGGAAAATGAGAGAGAATGAAGGTTGTGGGTTGATTGTGGCTGCATTGCCTATACTTCATGAAATTATTATACATTATAATTTATCTCTAAAAATACCGTGCATGTTCATTTCTTTCAAGCTTAAGCTATCATTTCACAGTTGAATAGACTGAGCTTTAGGAGACACGGTTTAGTTTATAAAGACCACAGAACTGGTTATTAACAGAACATGGTCTCCTTATCCTCTCTCCACCGTTTTTCTACTTTGTAATTCTATTGTAACCAAGAAAAAAAGAGAAAGAATCATAATTCTACTTTCCACATTTTCCTGTTCATACTCTTTCACTCCATCACTGATTTTAGGCACTCATGACTTGTATTTCTCATGCAGCAAGAGGAAAAACACCACAACAATGTTGGCTTGTGGTTCATCATGCAGTGCATGCAAATTAAAATAGTCTATTATATTTGTATTGGTAGTCATTTTGCTATTACCATAATATCAGAAAAAGTGTATCTACAGCATTTTAACACTATCGAAATGCCAAAAATCATCACAATAGAGAAGACAATTATGTATTCTTGCTATATGATATAAACAATATCTGTTTCAAATTATAAGGCACAGAGCACATACAAGCATAAGTATCAAATTGCTCAGCTCCTACAAATCTACTGCAGTTTCACAAGCATCAAATCAATGTGTTTCTCTTTTCAAGTCTACTAATTTATGGTAATCTGTTCTGCTAGCAGGCTCTCTGAATATCTTTGCATATTAAAAGTATTTGGATAATTCGAGAGCAAAGTCTTTTTGTCATTAAAGTAAGGGCATTCTTTTTTCTTTAATAACAAAAATAAGATTTTTTTTCTAATAAATACACTTTAAAATATTTCTTAAGAGATCATCCTTCAAGAGGGAAAACAACTTCAACGTTCAAATGAAAAAAGCGTGGTGAAATTTGCAGCTCCCCAAGTTTTATCACTCAGATAGTCCGTGGTTTACGTGAAAGGAAGTATATCATTTCCTTATTTCATATGTGCACAGTTCTGTACTTAGTACAGAAGCTATGTAAATTTCCAAAGACTCTGAGTCTGGCAAAAAATGCCAAGGACTAGACTTTTGGTGCTCTCTGATCATTGTAATTCATGGGATACTTCACTCTTTAGTGTTGCTCAGATTGTCTCCTTTATTCCCAAGATGTCAGCTTAGTTTCTTAGCTAAATGCAAAGTTCGCAATTTGGCACTCTCCAGCGGGAATCCTGATTGCAGCAAATAGGAGAGGATGTACTGGAAGGTTTTTTTCCTGGGATTAAAAACATAGTGCCACTCTATTTTTTAGTGGGAAGATCTGCTTTGGCTGTGTGGATGAAAGACGGATAGATGATTGACTGATAGACACATAGACATAGATTTATGTAGTATAGGTATAGCTAAAGCCAGGAGGTTTTCTAAAAGATATTCAAATTGGAAAATAAATATGTTGTGATCAACTCAAGAGAGCTTTATCTAGATCTTCTGAGGTAAATGAAGATGGTCTTTAGAACCAAACTACTTCATTTCCATTATCTCCAATATTGATTTTTGGCATAATTTTTGCCAAAGATCACAAAATAGTGTAAAATCATGAGTATCTTCATTGCCAGATTATTACATTCAAATGAACAAATAGTCAATAGGGACCCACAAAGGTCTCCATATGCCATGCCAGACACTGTGGAAAGCAAAGAAATATATGATTCAGTCACTAATATTGATCACTAGTAATGCAGGTAAGTTCCAAAATATAAAGAAAGAGAAATACATTCCATGTAGTCAGGAAGATCTCTTTCTTTTCCCACCTGTATTATAAGCGAAGAATAAAGATCTATACAGATACAATATTTACATAAAAGTTCAGCATCATTGTCTTTCCATGAAATCTTTCAATAAATGCAGGAGATAACTGGTCACTAAAGACAAATAAGTTATGATGATTATGATAATTTTTAATGAAGGTGCATAAATTATAAAAGGAGCATTTTATTTCAAATTAAAAGTTAATTAAAAAGGCTAAAAGAGTACAGATCTCTTCTTGTCGAGAGTGGTTTTTTTTCAAATTCAAGGAAGTTGTGTTTTTAGACCACTGCAACACTTTGTGTTTAGCTTTGACTATTATGGAAATCCCATTTTTTAATTTCTAAAGTAAATTAATTTATAGGGACAGTCTTCTGAATGCTGGATACTCTTGCTCAATTATATTATTGAGTCCTCAGAATTTTCCTAAGTCTGTACCCATTTTATGTCTTGTTGATAATGATCCAAGAGGATAGTAAGAGTCTTAGGTGGGATGTGAGGGTGGAAGCTGAGGTTGATGCAGAGATGGCACAGTCAGAATCTGCGTATCAAGGAAACATGACTTTGAAGTCTTTACTGGGAAACTCCAAAATCATCCCCATACTCCTTCAAAAGAATTCACATTTCTTGTCTTCTGCACAGAGGGAAGAGAGCCAGAGACAGTATCACAATCAACAGAGAAATGAAGAAGTTTTAGGTAACTGAGAGGCACTTACCATTTTTTCTGCCCGCCCTTGTCTAAACCCTAGAAGGTGAAGGAGGAAGATATGTATGTCCCAGACACAGAAACCCACCCTCCCCTCAAAGCTGAGGAAAGGAGAGAAAGAATAAAATAACAGATCACACTCCCTCCTCACACCAGTTCTCAGAGCTGCGGAGAACGGATCATATTTAAATTGCACATGAGTGTTGACTTTATAACTAGAGTCAACTGAGGATTTTGTACTTAACCAAAAACACCTGAAAAATTATGGTATTTTTCTGAAATATTGATAAGGTCTTCTACCCAATAAGGAGCAAAAGTAACCATAGGAGAGTGGTGGTGAGTTGAGAAAAATAAAAATATGTTTATTTTTTGTTGTATCTAGCCAAAGTTCACACTGTTCAATAAATTGTTATAAAATTATAACAAAAAAATTCAGTAGATGATTTTCTGTTCTAAATTTACAAATATTTGAAGGGATTTATGTACTTTCTTTGAACAAGTTTTTAAAAATATACTGTTCTTCATAAATCACTTATGAAAGTCCCACATAGACTATTTAGTACAAAGAACATTCAGTTAGAAGCTGGAAAACCGGCACTCTGACTGCAGTTCTGTCAATAAGAAGCTGTGTGGTCTTTGACAAGATTAAACCTCTCTTAGTCTCAGTTTTAATATCTCAAAAAATAAGAATATTTAGTGTCAAAAATTTTCATTACTAACATTTTATAATTCAAAATAAATTTTTATATAATAGACATCTAATGATCTTGGAGAAATAAAAATACTGGATAATTATAAAATTAGTAGTCATTGACTTTACGCAGTTTTAGTATTTTTTTAATAAATATGGATAAGAAAATGTATTTGTCTAGGAATTTATGGAATTCCAGTTAATCACTAAATATTTTGGTTTGTTAATATGTGAATAATGCCTCTGTAGTTGTTGAAAGAAAAGAGATAAATATAAAGCAAAATTCTCTCCCATAAAAAGAAGATATTGTAATCAACTAAGCATAATTGAGAAACTGAAAGAATTTATTTTAGTTCAGTAAAATAGTATATCAATCCTATACTGATTATTGATAGGATATCAGTTCTATCAATAGCAGTATGAGATTACTTTAAATTAGGTCATATAGCAAAAACAAACATAAGAATTCACATACAAAATAAGATAGAGTAATCATAGAAAGCAACAAAGATGATAAAGGATGTAAGGATTTTGCTTAAATATAGCTGATAATTTGGTATAGACAAAGATATGTGAACAAAGCTTTGCAAGAACAAAAGTGTGAAGCCTGGAAGTCAGAAATATGCGAAGTGAATATATATGTTTTTAATTTAATAACGGGCAGTTCTGATTCCAGCCTTGATGGGAAAATATGTTAGAACTTACCCTACCATCATAAAGAAAGAAAACACTTAAAGCATTATATAAAAAAACTGTTTTCAAGCTTTGGAAAATGAGCATTTCAGGTCTGTGATCCATTTGATAAAGAAAACACATAAGCTGAGGTACATACACTCTGGCTTTCTGCCTTGGATCCTGTTTTATACAACAGCACAGGGAAGTGGAATCCTAACAGAGATCAGCCACCTCACTGGCAGAAGAAACGTACATCAGAGTTTGGGAGTCTAGAGATGGCGGAAATTTGCAAATCAGGGGTCTGGAGAGAAGAGAGCAAATAGAAGAAGAGTGCCAGAAATCTGCGTAGAAGTCTCCTTAAGTGTTTGGCCAAATGCATGGCTGTGTATAGAGAGGGAGACTCTGTGATGCCTCGAAGAAAAGAGCTACCAAGTGGACATTCTGCAGATTGTTCACATTGTTCTAGAAGACAAGGAGTTTCAACCATACGGTGTTTAGAGATCGCCTAAAAGCTCACTGAAACTTTTGAGACTACAAAGAGAGTATGCCTTTGAAGTGAGCTAATCAGGCCCCAGAATAAGAACCACATATATATGGTATTATTTCATTGCTGACAAAATTATTTTAACAAAATTCTGATTTTTAAAAAATACATTAAAAGTCATCCCTTCGAACTTCTTCAATGACTTAGGCGTTGATTAATCTTCGTCTCTTCTGAAATACCTTGAGGATAATATATGAACATTTGAAAAGCCTTACTTTGATTTAAATTCAGATACCTTTAGTCAAAGATGAAACATTGTTCAGAAAAAATAGTCATTTTATCTTTTGCCTTAAACCTTTTGTTGCGTATGTGCTTTATCAAATTTACAGTATCGTACTCAAGAAGTTACTTTATTTTTATTTCTATTTATATTACACTAGTGATTTATTGACACTCCTGATTGACTTTTGCTATGGTGTATACATACATTATTACATTTTGCTATGGTGTATACCTACATTATATACAAATTATTTTGCTTGATTAAGAAATATCATTTTCTGCGGGTCTAGAATTTTAAAGTTTGTTAGCCTACAAGGCTACCCAAGTTTTTCCCTGAAATCTACACTACTGTCAAGTTTTCCCTGTCAGGGGCTGGCCCAGTGTCACAGAGGTTGAGTGCGCACGTTCCACTTTGGCAGCCCAGGGTTCACTGGTTTGGATCCCAAGTGCAGGCATGGCACTGCTTGGCAAACCAGGCTGTGGCAGGCATCCCACGTATAAAGTAGAGGAAGATGACCATGGATATTAGCTCAGGGCCAGTCTTCCTCAGCAAAAAGAGGAGGCTTGGCAGGAGTTAGCTCAGGGTTTCCTCTTTCTCTCAACTTACACCCATCTAATAATATCTTCTTAACGAGGTTACTGAATACAGAACTTTATAGATAACTTCACAGTCAATGTGACATTGACATTATTAAAGGAGGGTCCCTATGAGCTTTGAGCACAGGCACCCTATCTGCTTTATTCATTGCTATTTCCTCATTGGCACTCAAAGTACTTTTAGTCTGGGAAAGATCAATAAATATTAATCACAAAGGGGACTGCAGAATTGTCAATTGTATGACTACCTTCCCTTGACGTTTTGGCCTTTGAACCTATCTTCTTTCATGGTTGAAGCACACCTCTGCTTAGATGTTTGTAAATAAGGAGACACTGTGTATGTCTAAACAGCTTTGGTAAATCTAGTTCCTCCATTGAGTGGGGGGACCCAATTCAGTAGTGTTGAAATCTGTTACTGAATTTACGTTTTAAGTGTTTTTCTCTGCCCACATGTAGGTAGCATATTTCTTAAGTAAAGTATACAAGTACATTGATTATATAAAAGTATTAAAAAGGGCACTGTATAGTCTGAAAGAAGGGTGTGAGCTATGTTGTTGGGGAAATATCATTGTGATATTTTAGTATCTAGTGCTTCAATCTGGCCCTTATCAATTTTTATTATGCCTTAGCTTTTTGCATTTTAAACCCATTAACCACCCCCACAAAAAAAGCCACACTGAAAATGAGAAGAATATTTTCTTCCTTATTCCATTTAAAAATTTAGCTGTGGGATTTTGTGGTCTCATCACAGATAAAGTATGTTCAATAGTTTACTGTGTTTTGTTTTGTGAGAAAATCTTAAGGGGCATACTGCATAGATAAGCATTTCTTTAAAATTAACGCTCACGTTGTTTACTTCTACTTTGAAACATATCTTTAAGAGAGAAATATACTTAATTAAGACTTTTTAAAAATCTCTCTTTCAACAGTAGAATAGATAACTTTTATTTAACCTATAACATACATAGTCATTTTGCATTCTTTAACATATTGCATTCAACATTTTGAAGGTACTGTGCATTTAGAATTAAATTTTTTACTTATTTACCCCATTTTGAGTATAACCCATCATAACATTTGATTTGTCTACAGCTAAATATATTTGGCTTCTTTTCCTTATTGCCAATGACACAAATTTGCAGAATTTCTACATACCAGTGTACCAGAATATGGATTAAATTAACGCTATGGTTTTACCTTTATTAGCTTCTGGACCTGTTCTCAAAATATAATTATTATAGCAGCCTTTATCTTAATTCTTCGGTTTACAAAATCAATGTGTGTCCTCATTAACATAACTGGGCTTATACCAATCAATAAAATTTGATCCTTTAGCAGAACTCCTTTACCTTCCATTTATGACCAACCTTCACACCTAATATCAGTAAGTAAATTCAGTGAATTATAAATTGCTAACTGATTAATTCTTCTGTACTTTAATACTTCTTTAAGAAGTTTTCTAAGAATAAGAAGTAGCATGCAAGTTAAGGAGTTTGGGCAGTTTTACAGTGTTATGAAGCTGTGTGAGCATGCATTTAAAAATTTTCTCAGCAGCAATTCCTTTTTCTCATCTTCTCAAGTTGTGACCCATTTCACTTTGTCAATGTGGACAAAATTCAAACTAAGAAAGCCTTGCTTCCTCGTGATAAAGACATGCCTCTATTTTTGATGACAAAATAAACATAATACTTCATGCTAGCAATTTAACGGGAAATTAGAATATGATACAATTACTTAGAATTGCATGTGAATGCATTTGGAATATGATGTACCTTTGGGGAATAGTATGTTTTCTGCCAATATCAAATTTAAGTATCAAGAACGGATGCAAAAATGTTGCAAAATTTGGCTCTTTTCTGTATCTTCCTTTTCTCTACTAGAATATCAGCATTTTTTTCTTGCTTATCTTTGTATCATTGGCGTGTAGCACAGAACCTGATCCTAAGCAAAAAGAACAAGAGCGAATGTTTATTAAGCATTGCATAGGGTAATGATTAGAGGGCTCTGGAAGTGACTTACTAGATGTGGGATTTGAGAATGTTGCTTTATCTTCGTGTCGAATTTATCACCTGTAAAATGACAATAATAATAGTACCTTTATCAAACAGTTGAAAGACAGTTTAGAGAAATGACCTAAGTGAATTATTGAGCAGAGAGTTTGAAACACAGAAATTCCTCAAACCATACACCAATTACTCTGTACCTGATATAAGACTAGCAACTTTAAGTGTATTATTTTATTTACTTCCTATAACAAATTGACAAGGTAAGTAAACAAAGTACGTTTACATCTAATATGACAGAGCCAGAAATTAAGCATGTAAATATATTGTTTATATATATGTTTAAATACATATGTTTATATATATATATTTATTCATATAAAGTTAATCTGCCAAGATTGGAAATATTAGAAGCAGAAATTGGAGACTGCAGGCTGACTTAGACAACTTACTACTGGAAAAATAAAAGAGCCAAGATACAGAACTTATAAATAGAAGATTTAATATAGGTTTCAGATCATCTTTATTTAGAAAATTTATAATAAAAATATAGATCTAAAAGTGAAAACTGAAAAAAAGAAATTCTTAGCGCATCGAATGGTTAAAACTACAATTAATTACCTTAATATAAAGAAAAGTTTAAGATCAGTTGAAAAATACATTTTAGTATTATTTAAGTGTGTACGTATCTAGTGTGTTATCAATGAAACAAGATTTCCAGAAAGTCAAGAGAATTCTGGGCAATCTAAATATGTAATCAGTGACCAGTAGCAAAGAGACTAATATATCCAGCTATTCTATGCTCATTTTTATCTGGCACTTGCTTGGACAAAGAAGACTTCTGCTTCATTGCTTAATGGTCTCCTTCTTTTCCAGTTTCCAAAAAACCTCATATCTGGGCCTATGAACTGTTTGTGCTTCTTTACTTCACTTTCTATAGAATACTGTCCATATGGATAATGAGTAATATTATGGATGACAGTAAAGTAATACTAACTAATATTCTGTTTATAGCTCATTCCGTACCAGCCGTTGTTTTAAGCACTTAAGCACAGTGTCTTAAGGACATGCATTAATTAATTTACTCTTCACAACTAACAGATAAGGCTTATATAGTGATTTTCCAAATTTCCAAATGTGGAGATTGAATCATGGATTCATTTCATTTTGCTTTCAGTGTGTCTATTACCAAGTTAAACAGTTTAAACTTGGCTCTTCTCTACCAATGGGTGTCAAACTTCTTTAGACGACAAGCTTGTAATTCTTTGTTTCTAAGTCTGACTTCACTGAATACATCTAATTAGAAGAAAGATAAACCTTTTCTTTGGCTATTAGGTTTATATGCTTATATGCTATTGTTTTTTTTAA
Source organism: Equus przewalskii (assembly GCF_037783145.1). Lineage (NCBI taxonomy): Eukaryota > Metazoa > Chordata > Mammalia > Perissodactyla > Equidae > Equus > Equus przewalskii. Next base: position 58,456,111 of record NC_091846.1, read on the forward strand.
ATCAAGCATCAGAGTAAAATTCAGAAGAAAAAAATCTGGTTAAAGTATGAGCAAAATAAGCTTTATAAGACCCAATTATAGGAAAATAATGTTTACTTTTTTTTCATTTTGTTTTCTTTTTTAAAATTTTATTTTAAAAGGAGCATATATAAATTGCAAAGAATATTATATTTAACACTCATATCTCTATTGCTTTTGTATAATAATTTAACACTTTGTCATACTTGATTAACCTATTTTTGGTTGTTGCTGAAGTTTTATAAAGCAGGTCTCTGATATCATGGCTCTTTACCCTCAATACTTAACTATCAAAATATCATTAGCATCTCTAACAAAGTTGTCAGCAATAATTTAACAATCTCATCTCATAACCAACCCATATTCAAGGTGTTTTTCAGGTATTCCTCTACATACACAAAATATAATTTTGCCATTGATATATTGTAATCAAAGTACACATAGGATATTTAGGTTATGTCTCTTAAATCTCTTTTAGTTTTGAGTGTCACCCCACCCATTTTTTCCTACCATTGACTTGTTGAAAGTGTGAGTCCAGTTGTCCTGTAGAATTTGTTGCATTCTGAATCATCTTGTGTCCCGTGTTGTTATTTGGCATTTTTCTCTGCCCCTGTGTATTCTATAAACTGTAAATTAGCACTAAAATCTTACTTGTTCTTTTTCCATTTGTTTCCTACCCCCAAAAAACTTCATATATGGAATACTTCATGTTACATCAAATGGGAGGTGCAAAATGTCTGGTTGTCTCAAGATTTGAGAAGCTAATTTAGTTGGCGGCTTCAGTTGCTAAAACCCTGATTCTTGAGTGGTAAAGTTGCTTTTACCCTATGACCAGAAAAATAATCTGTGGGTGAACTTTGGCATGCTATAAAGAGTCATTTTCTCATTAGGATTTGACCTAAATTTTGTAGCACTCATTCATGTTGTTTTCCTAAATCAATTATTTCATTTGCTTTTGCAAAAGGCTGATTTTGCTCATTTGATTTTTCATTCTGCGTTCTTTAGCCGATAATATTCTGCAAAGAAAGGCTTAGTCTAGTGAGAAGATATCCTTTAAAAATGGTAAGACATAAACACAAACATATTTAAGTATATTTGGTTGTAAAAAAAGTTGATGTTTCAGATTAAAAAGATACCTATTTAGCTTTGCTAACCATTTCCTCAAATTTATTTTTGAACTATCTAAATTTAGTGCATGTTCTTTGTGCAACAGATCCTATAGATTTATATACATAATCACAAGAAAATCCAAACCTGACTTCTTGTTCATCACACAGATAGTCATATGTATATTTACAGGTCAGACAGAATAAGTGTTGAGACAGAATGTATTTTGAAACAATCTAAGTAACACCGTTTTAAAGGATCAATCTTAAAATGCTATATATCTTCAAATAATTATGTCTTAAAATCCTGCTGTGATTAATTATCTCCAGGGAGTGTATTTGTTAGTTTAGAAACATCTGCTGAAAAGAATTATAAGGGAAAAAATAACTTTCTGAAACCTACTTTATCAAAATCGTTTTGACAGATTCAGGTTACCTACAGACTCAACTCACCTGAAAGGCAGTGGTATAACATTTATGTCAACTGTAACATAAGCAAATAATCAGCAGCAAAGGTTGGAAGAATTGTAGGAAAATGATTTTTGGTATATGATTTTATTCAATCAAATAATGCCAACCTTTCTTAATATATAAGAAAAACTCAGGTGATACTGAAAGTTGGCAATGTTAAAGATATATTTGCATAGTTAATGAGATATTACATTTGAGTTTCACTCCAAGTTTTTAATCTTCAGTAAGTTATGACTATCAAAAATCACCATTTATGATATTTGAGTTGGATTTTGTGACAATTACACTATTATATTTGCCATGTTCCATTCGTATACCCACCGGTCCTAATAGCATAATTGTTTGTTATGACTCAATCTTGAATGTGTTTGAAGATGTCAGGGACAATTGATAAAAATGTTTACAGAAAATATTTTGTCAAACACTGGTAGATAAAATTTGATAAGATCATTGCTACATTTAGAACTACATCTTTGCTCATTTTTTCAAAAAGGTTTATAATTTCTCCTGTGTGAAGCCCATGGCTCCAGGTATGGGATATGAGATCCATCAAAGACTGAAGGGATATGACAGGAAGAGATACAAAGTTGAAGAAGGTAAGATGCTTGCTTTCAAGAACTTTATGATCACAGACACACACACATGTCCTATGAAATCGTGTTTGTAATTGTCATTTGCTTAATTCCTTCATTCAACTGTCTTGCCCCTTCATCCTCATCTTCTACTACTACCCTGAATACACTCTAATATCCAGTTCCTAGGTACTGTCTGAGTATGGCACCATATTTCTTTGGTTGAGGTCCCTAGAAGCAGAGTGAACGGTGGCAATTATTGTTCAAATGATTTGGGAGGATACACTCGGAAGAATGGGAGTGAATGAAACAAGAAAGCAGGGGGAGAAGAGCTAAGCAAGAGTGAGCTCTCGACTGGGGATTAATTAGCCTGAAGCACCTGGAAATTATGGAGCACAATTTGTACCACAGAATTAATCCCCCTGGGAAATAAGGGGGAAGAAATTTGTACCCTGTGTGTCACTCAGCCATATGCTGAGGAGGTCTGCCTCCAGCAGCAGGGGTGGGTATAGCTTCCAGAGGGGAAACATTTGGCAAAGCACAAAGGCCAATCCAGTGGAGGAAAGGGCAACTGTGACTTGCTATCAGCCAACACTTGGAGCAACTAAGGATGGATATCATGGCCAAAGTGAATCTAGCAGGGCACCATCAGTGTCCACTTCTGCAACCCATCAAGGTCAATATGGTTGTAGGCATTCTGTTTCTTCCTGCCTAGGCTGCCTGTCAAAGCCTGCTGTGCCAGAGAAAATTGAGCCCTGCTCATTCGTGGCTTACACAGCACTTTAACTCTATGATCACTTTTCACAGTATAATATGAAACTTGCTTACAAGTGTATCTTCCCCAGCTTGAGAATTAATTAAAGATAGTAATTAAGTCTGATTAATCTTTATTTCCCCAGCGCCCAACACAGTGATGTAATCATATGTTATTATTGATTGCACATATGTTAATTTTTAATTGTTTGAAGGAGCTGACAAAATGGCAAAGACAAAGCTGAAATTTTGGATACATACACTAGTTGATACAGAAAAGTGCTTTACAGCTGAACCTCTTAAAGTAAGTAAACCATTGGCTGGGATCGGTGACCTGGAAGTTCTTTTGACTCTCTAAGCCTCAGTTTTTTTATGTCAAGAACAGGGATGATAAATATTGCTACAGACCTGTTTCTAGGACTAATTGCGATCACATATACAAAGGTCTTTGTCCAGCGAGTAGTAAATAGGAAGAGTTGAACATATGCTAGGTATTATTTAGCTTGTATTACTGATGATTTTACTGAAAATCATAGTTATTGCAAGAAGATTTTGTCAAAATCTCATGCTGATATGTAAAGGTTTAAGTATTTTTAGAGTCAACAGAAGAAGGGTAAAGAATTTTAGACCTGAATTTGATATTTTCTGCATCTGGGCTTTATTAGCTATTCAAATTCATGGCACTTGAAAGACTATATCATGAATGTTACTCTTTTCCTGCAGTTACTGTTATTGTCATATATCCATATACACACATACATACACGTATACATGTATCTCCTCTCATTGCTGAGGCTAGAATTTATCCTGGCTGAGTTCAGTGTAACACATTAATGTCGTTATGTTATTGGTCCCCAAGGCAGAATTTCGTGTTTTAATCTCAAATAGCTCTATCAGTTTATAAAAGATATCTAAGAAGTGACAGAAAACATGAAAAAGGAAGAACATTGCATAATAAAGACCTAACTCCTGCAGTTTTCTTAATTAATTCAATTTATTTAATCAATTACCCCACAAGATTGTTCTCACTATAGCAATGATTCACTCTGTCAAAGGATTAGCAAAAACCACCAGCTTTTGGCCCCTCCTCCAATTTCTACCTCCCAATTCTCAGGATTCCTATTGCATATCTATTCTTTCAAATTGTTTTTGAGTACCTTTTATTTCCCAGGGTCTGTTCTGGGCAAAATTTCCCAGAGACATTGTGAACAAGATATGCAAGGTTTCTGCTATCAGACAATTTATATTTTACTCGGGAAGACAATATAAATTTTAAAATGGAACAATATCAGGTCACAATAAGCGCTGTGGAGAAAAAGACAAAGCAAGTAGTCAGCATGTTGTGGGAAGGTGGAAAGCCTATTTTAGATACTCTGCAGGGATGGCCTTTGTGAGGAGCTAGCATTTGAGAAAAGGCCTAAATGATGTGAGGGGGAGCACTGTTTGCTTGGATCATGATGGGTGTAGGCCCTAAGGTGGACATGAACTTGGAATGAAATACAGGAAAAATGCCCCATGTGCGAGAGAAGAGAGATTTACACATCTTAAGATTTCTCTCTTGAGGAAAGCAGGAGATGGACACAATAAAGTTCTCCTCCTGGCTGTTGCTGGACCTCCATTTGTTCACTTTTCATAAACTAGGAAAGCCCCAAACACATTCTACTATTCTTCCCCTTTCTGTGTCAGCCTCACTATTTGCTTCCAAACACCAAGCCTGCTCCTAAATAGCCCTAAAACTGTTTCATATAAATTGGGGGCTTCTTTTTCATGAGTTCTGTTAGCCTTAAGGCCCAGTCAGAGAAATGGGGAGTCTAAGGTTATTCCCGGATCAGGAAACCTCTCTTTCTTAGAGATTTAGAATTTAGTAATACGTAAATCGATGTTTCTATGGACAGATCATTCCAACCAACATAAAATTATGTATAAACAACTCAGTTTAAAATAAAATGCCCCAAGAATCTGATGTCTACAGTAAGATAATGTGGCTTTCATTTTTCTTCTACAAGAGGAAGAGATTATTAAATGTCCTTTTGGGAAATTCTCTAAGCTTATGCTGCCCTTCATTTTCATTCTCAAAGACAGATGTTCACAATGGAACTTTAAAGAATATTCTGTAGGGTGCAGAAGAGCTTTTCCATCCCTTTGACCACTTTCTCATTAAATGGTCATTAGTTAATTGTTGAAAATAAAGTCCTTATCCTGAATGTTCACAAACCAGAAAGTCTTTGAGGGCCCCATCATGCAGCACGTGTTCTTGAATGAGCCATCCGTGGCCATTTTTCTGATGCTGCAAGAGTCAACACAAATAGAAATAGAAAAAGAAAAATCCTCCCAGTTGAAAATAAGGGAAGAGACAGCCCCCACGTGGTTTTTCTTAGAGTATTTAATTTAGAACACTTGCAAATGTAAATTCTTTCCCTCTCTCCTTGAAATGTATGTAAATCTTTTTAAAAGCTTACTAAGCCTCTCTCAGTTTTAAGGCCAGGACTGTCTTTCTGCAGGACCTGGGAACCACCTCTCTGAAATGTAATCCTTAAGGCAGATAGCACCCAATTTTCCACTTTCTGTGGGAAGGGAGGGGCCTATCTTCAGTGGGCACCTTGCTCCAAATTGCAAAACTGCCTCCTGTCATAACGATAAGAGAAGTTTGTTCTGGATAAAGCCCCTTAGCTAACACAGGTAATCACCCTTATCACCAGGTAAAGTTAGGATGAACTATGTGTGACCAATGGGGTTGTCAAGTCCTCTTGCTTAAGGACAGCTTATTATTTATCTTTAGAAAATATATGTAATGTGTAGTATCTGCTCGGCTATATAAAAGGGTGAATTTCTCTAGATCTTTTCAATCTCTTAATAGGTTGCCTGTGGTGCACATCACATTCTGGTTTAGTGCTTATTCAATAACAAAACTGCTTTCTTTCTTTTCTGACTTTGTGGAGAGGTTTTCTGGGTTGAGAGAAGATTTTGGCTTTAATTATATTTCCCCAACAATTCACAAACTGGAAGGTCCTGAGGCAGCGCTGAGAGTGAGGAGTGGGGTGGTATTTGATTGGGACTGATAAAATGGGAGCTGACAGATATTCAAAGAAAAAAAAATCATCAAGTTCAGGAAAGGTATTATAAGAGTGTGAATCTGAAGGTGCCGATACTCGGTTCAAGAGCTGAGAAATGAATCAGAGATATAACAGTGGATTCCAAGCTCTGATTTGAAGCCCGAACATAGATTTCCTAGTGCTGTAGTGTGGGGGACAGCGACTTCAGCCACGACTCAGAGTGTTAATATTGTTCAGACATGGCTGAGACTGCTGGAATCTTGCACCTAAGTACATTTTAAGAAGCGAAATTTGTATTATTTTACTTCCTGGAATAAAGACCTTTATATAGATTTCCTTTTCACAGTATGCCAGGGGAAGAGACTTCATCAAAATTCCAAGGTCAGTTTCCACGTAACACTTGCTACACCCAACACGTAAAATAAAATTAATAAATCCTTGAATTGGTAATTTTATTTTATTCTGTAAAACCAGAAAAAAAATTTAAGATAAATTGAACCAGTGAAAATAGACTTAAGGGAAATAAATCATATGTTGTCCTTATTCTCCCTGACTTGATGCTAACAAAGGGAAGCCAAGTAATTATGCGGGCACTCTGAACACAGAATTAGTTTTTTCCTTGCCATTTGTCCTTTTCTCTAATTATTCTCTAAAATTCATGTACAAATCAGCACATAATTTTTTTGGAAGGAGGGGAAGTGATTATTACCTGATTTTATATCAGAAGGATACATTTGTGTTCCAGGTTTATGTAGATGGCATTCTAAGTTCTAAAGGAATATCCTCAAACCGTAACATCTCAATTGGCTGTCTCTCCTTATTGGCAAGAGGACTATAAAATCCAGCCAAAGTCTAGGAAGATCAGCAAAGACAGAGTAAACAAGCCAATCAAAGAGTAAATAGGATTTGTGGTCTAACTGCAGTGAGAATTTGGGCTCCCCTCTGGCTGACGCTCCCTGATGAACAAGTGTGCACAAATTTTCAGGGATGTGCTTGTGTGTGTGTGTGTGTTTCTTTTCTCAGCCAGTAAGAAGTTAAGCTATGGTTGCCCTATTCATAGTAGTGCTAGGGGACTGAGATTATTAATCAAATGTGTGACAGGAGATATAATTTGAATAGGAAAAGCGAATTTTATTTGTGCGTATTTGTGTATGTGTGCATATGTATGTAGTATTCATTTTCTTATAAGTCGAATAATTCAAAATTGCATTTAATCCAAGCTCATTACAACTATTTATGTAACTGCTTTGCTTGCTAAAGAAACAATTTAAATTTCCATTCTTATTTCTAACATCTCGTGAAATAAAAAATAATTCAGATTGCTCTAAATGACTGATTTTCTCATAATGTGAATATCTTGTATGTATGTTCGATTATCTTATTTTGCATAAATATGACATAATTAAACTTTATTGCTTGTAATTTGCACCATGGTTAATCGGAGCTGAAAGGCCAGGCTTGCCTTCTATACAGTGCCTGACAATAAAATGCCTTCCCAGATGAATAAATGTTCAGTATTAATAATTGCACTTGGAAGTGCTTTGATCCAAAACTACTTGTATGATTATTTTAGAAGTAGTCAATGTCAGTAAGTGGCATTTTAACAGAGAAATTACCTTCTATAATAGTAAATCATTTACTTAGTGGAATATAAAAGATTTAGGAAAGTAATTCCCTATAATAAATGCAACTTTTGTATGTAAATTTGTATACTACTGAATAAAGCCTTGCTATGTTTTTCTTTTTAAGTATTTGATCCCTTTAGTTTTATATCTGAACATTTTTAAAATGTGAAGTTATTTATTAACAAGCAGCTGCACATCTGAAGCCCTGAAATTATGTGAATAATGTAGATGACGATCACATTTCAGTGAAGTATAAATTTGTCATTTGGCAATTTATCTATGCATGGTGAAAAAGATACCACAATGAAGAAAATAGTGCTGTTTATGAAACATACATTTTTATTTGTTATCCTGGAATATGTTAAAAATCTGTAGCACAATTGATTTTGAAGGTATCATGATACTCATTAAAACACAGATTTCTTTTCTTTTGGCAAGTAGTAAACGCAGTTGTGATTGAGAAAAGCCAGAACCTGGCTGGACGGCCAGGCGCACTCTCTGCCGCCTCTTCCCTGCACTGACCCTGCTGGAAGCAGGCAGCAGGACCTCCAGCCAACAGCGGCACCATGCTACTCTTCTATCATAAGTTAAGGAAGGTAGAGTCAGGAAAACAGAAACCACACCAACAATTGAACAAAGATAATTTAATATTGGTGATTGGTTAAACACATCAGAGAACTGAAAGGAACAAAAGGAGCCCTGAAGCAGCCACAGGTGACCCTAGGGCTGAGGGAAACATAGGAAACACAATAGCATTGCCAGATCTGGCACCATGGAGGAAGGGCCCTGTGACACTGTGTCTTGGACCCAGATGCTGACGAGAGGGTGTTGGCTGGTGCTGGTACCTCTGAAGGGATGTAATGAGGGTGTTGGGAGAAGGTGGAGCTGGGAACCAAAGGTCACTTCCAAGGTGAAATGTTATTGCTATGGCAACACTGTAGAAAGACAAAGCAAAAAGGGAAGAGGACTCCCTATTTCCCTCCTCCTCTCTTCCAGTCGTCCCACTTCAGACCCTGACAGACAGCCGTCAGACAAACGAGAAATCAGTCTGCAGCATCCCAGCCTCACACCACAAAGGGTGGGTTTGGAGGTAAGAGGGAATAGCTTAATTATCTGCACTTGTAGCTAATATGAGACTCGATCCCAGAGGGGGTTCCGCGCTGCAGTCTCAATGTTATCGTTTTTGGAAGTGGAAACGATTTTAAGTCGGGCTTCCCTAGCTCTACTCACTGCCTTGGGCTATGGAATGGTATTTGGCTAAATTGGAATATTCAGACCTGGATGAACGAGAAGCAACGTCTGCCGACCACGGCAACCCTAAAGCAGTGAGTGGATCTGCCACGTCAAGGGGTTGGCACCACTAGGAGCAAAGATCAGGTACAGGCTGGCAGCCAGCAAAAAACTGAGACTGAATCCACCCAATAAGAAGAATAAGCCTGGAAGTGGATTCGTTCCTAAAGCCTATGAGAAAGAAGCTGCAACACTCTTGACACCTTAATTTCAGACTTGTAAGACCTGGAGCAGTGGAAGTAGGTGAACTGCTCTGGATCCAGACTTCTGACTTACAGAAACTGTGAGATGATGAATGAATGTTGTTTTAAGCCTTTAAGCTTGTAATGATTTGCCAGGGCAGCAAAAGAAACTTACTACAGAGGGCCACCAAGAGCAGTATGTTTGCTTAAATCTTCATCCCGTGGGTCTCAGCACTTTGGAAATGTTCTAAATTCTAAGGAGGGAAAGAGCAATCTCTACAGTAACTAACAGTGCTGTGGACGCCCCTTGAATTGCAACCTGGGTTGTCCCTTCAGAAGGAAAAGCTGAACGAGCCCCACTACACGTCTGTTCTAGGTATGGGGCACTCATACCCAGCAGTAAGTCCATTCTAGAAAAATGAGACTAGGGATAAAGCCTATTTCCCTGTTACTCTGAACTGGATTACTAACTGCATTCTCCAACTTATTGTACTCAAGAAAAAAAAAAAAAAAAACAAGGGTTGTGGGTTTGCCAGTCAATTCTGGGTTTGCTTGGAATGGAAACTCATATCTATTATTCCAGTCTAAGTAATGACTTGATAAAGAAATTCCCCTTTCGGCATTATCAAATGGCATTACTTTTGGCCAAAAAATAACAGCTATAAAATAACAGCTACAATCATTTGAGGGGTCCTGCATTCTTTGATTGGACTGTGATTGATGGTTACTTGACAAATGCTATATTTGCTATGAGCATTTTGGGGTATGTAAGCCCAGTGCAAGCACACAGACCTGCTACTTGGATACACTCCATGAACTCCTGCTGACAAGTTCCAGAACGATATTTGCAGTGCATTGCCAAGTGCCCACTATACTTACAAAGCTTGTCAAGATTATATAATGGAAATAAGAGGAGGAAAAGGCCTTCTCACAAAGGATTGAATAAAGGCAAGAGTCATCCACAACTATTTCATTAAGAGTGGACATCACTGATGCTTGGACCCCTTCTGTGGAAAATCAAAGTTGAAAGTGGAATTCCAGGCAAGGGTTGATGTCAGAACTGTGACTGAACAGACGGCTGCCATTATTGGTGCCTGGTATGAAGCCCTGGATATTGCCAACAGTTTCTTTTTTTGTGTTCTTCCAAAAAAGTTCAAGATCAATTTGCTTCTACATGGCAAGGCCTGCAATGTATCTGTGCACTCCTTTCACAAAGCTATTTGAATTATTCTGCAATATTTCATCAGTCGGTCAGACATGCTTTAGCCCAATATGAGCTACTGGTAGGTACTGAAATATTGCTTTGCGTTGAGGAATTCTGATAGTGACCCCCACTGAGGGAACTGCTCACACTGTAGTGATTAAAAATGGTTGGTCTTTGAATGAGGAGGAAATCCAGAGCTCTGATTCTCCAGTGTACTCAGTTATGAAGAGGAAATGGCACACCCTACTAAAGACCAACCCAAGTCTCTAAATCCTTGGTCAATTTCAAGAAAAGGTGGCAACACCCTCCTGGGTCACAGAACCAGTACCGCTCACTGCATAATCTATGCTACAAACGAACCATGCCTCTGAAACTTGTTACCTGATACCATGATTCACTGACAAACCCACTTCCAATATGGGATATCTAATGGACTGCCACACTGATATGGCATAAAGATAATAAATATCTGATTGCACATAAGACCAGATATTCTTCATGACAGGTTGAAATTCAGATCCTGCTCTTGAATAGGAAACATGCCATCTTGAGACCAATTGAAATAAACCTTCACATAGGCTCAAGGATCATCACTAATAACAGCTTTAGCTCTAAGATGAGGCCATTGGGACACCAAGATAGTGATGACTAACTATATAGTGATATGATGCACATATAACTTACTCTCAGACTGTCTCTGTCTCTACCTTTCTTTACCTACCTATATGTCTCACCTGGACTCTCACACAGAGAGCAATCCCATTTAAAGGAAAGTGTCTGGAGTGAATCAGCATATGTACTCATCATTTCTACCATAGGTTTGTGGACTCATTTTCAAAACCATTACAGTAATGGAATTATGACAAAGAACTACAAGATCTGTCCTATCCATCACTTATGCCAGCCTCTATGACGAGGAGCGCTACAGGACCTATTTTCAGCCATTTGTAAGTTACACACATTCCCACTCTACCTAGGCTGAGTTGCCAGGTGTCAGGGGAATAGAATTAGAGAGTTTTTAAAAGATAAATTGTAGCTTCATTTCTTTCCTTTTTTGTGACTAATTTGAATTCCTAATAGTCTAACTTTTATAACTTAGTTCCCAATGGAATCAATACCTCACCATAAGATCTGGGAATAAATCAGGACTTCTCCCTAGTGCCCTGGTGGCTTTCTTCTCCATCAAAGAGCTACCTGATACATCCATGCTTGACTATACTCTCCAACAGCTCCCAACCTGGGTGCCTACCAAAGGAAGTATCAATGCTAGATAGACACAGATGTCATCTTGAGTCAAACTGTGCATGATACTCTGTCCCTCCAGATCTTGCTTTCTTCTATAGGTGGCAGACCATCCCCCACTTCCCCTTTGGATCTAAATGAGCTTATCCTCTGGAAAACCGGTATAATCTTTGATACTGAACAAAAACCCAGTAGTCATTAGTGACACTTCCATTCACTGTTTCTGGGGCCAGCACTGCAGGCTTCCTGGAGCTTTCAGGACACAAGCTTTCATCACTAACACAACCATTCCTCCCTTGGTAGGTAGTTATGAAGCCCAACATGTAATGCTCAGTTTATTGGACACTCTATGGGAATGTTGCTAATCAGAAGCCTGTGTCTTTACTGCTAAGCAGACAATTATTAATCTTTGTCCAGATAATGTTTGCTCTGGACTCTATGATTCCCAAGGGAAAAGTATCTGAAGTATCTAAATATTTGTACTACTTTTGAGTCGATACTTTAGCCTAAATTGAGTTCTCAATGCAACATCTGAAGCGGGTCAGATGACTCCAGGTGTCTCAATCTTTGAATTGGTGTGATAGATTTTATAAGTTATATTTTGTGATCTCTCGGATTATGCATTATCTCCTTTGGCTCTGCAAGCAGATATTGAAGCTCCAAGTCACTATGGCTTAAGATTGGTCCAGATTTAAGGGAAAGGATCTGGACTGAATTAGCATATGAACCCATCTCTTATATTTAATTCTCCAATGATACTCAGCTTATTTTTTTTTTGTTCTCATGTTATTTTTCATAAGAATTTAAGAGCTGATCACAGAGTGAAGCTGGAAGAGAAAGCCCTTGGGATGAATGGCTCTGCCAGTCTCCCATCTTATCCCATGTTGCCTAGGACAGAGCTATTCACCTGTTTTTAGAGTAGCAGCCAAATTTCTGGGTGAAATTAGCAAGACTGATCTGGAATCTCTCTAGCTGAGCTATGGCTTTTTTTCTAGGCCTGAGTTCAATGTCACGTCCCTTATTACAAAGAAGATAAAAGGTTTCCCACTCTATTTTAGGATAGTCTGTGCATATAGGAAGCTATGCCAGGGCAGGGTGTCCTGTACTGGAGTGCTCTTCTCAACAAGTTTGCTGGCCCAAGCATACCTCTCATCGGAGTACCTGTGAAGCTCAAGGGTTCCTGTGTGTGCTGATTCAATTCTGCCTCTCCACTGGCATGGATAAGTTTTCGAACATTTTGTCATAAGTGGCTTGAGTCACTGTGTACCTTGGATAACAATTATACACACTCTCTGTGCTTGTGAAGAAAGACATGGCACTTTCCATTTAGATTATGAATACCTTGAATAGTAAATAGAATTTCATATCTTGTATAACCTAGAAATGTTCATTCACAAACTATTAATTCTATAGAAACATTAAATTATAAATTCATGTCATTTAATTAAATTTTCAAAAAATGATATCTTGTCTGTCCAACGTAATTGTATGCACTAACAAAACAGAGACATACTCTACTTCTTGATGATTTTCTTGAATCAACTACCTCAAATTTTAAATATAATAGATAATAAATGTGTGTTCGTTGACAGGTTCACAGATTTGCCTGTGTTTCGACCATATTAATAGTAGACTTTTATTAGTTTTATTCTTCTAAGTAACATATTTATTTGGGGGTATATAACATATGTACATGGCACAAACAAATAGAATACACATTGAAAGTACAATAAAAGAAGTTCTCTCATTCCACTCATCCAGAGTCCTTATACCGCTCCTTATTACCATTCTTTCTACTTGTATCCAGAGATATTCCAGAATAAACTGAATATTCTACCCATAAATATTATTTTTTTCCAAATGGTAGCATAAAGGCACATTTTTCCCACTTCCTAATGGTATATTTCTTTCACTCCATATTAGCCCATATAAACCTTAGAGCTGCTTCATTCTACTTTTACTAGCTACATAATATTTATTTTGTATTTCTTGTATGTTTCTGTGTGTGTGTGTGTACAAGTGAATTAAACAAATAAAATTCCCACTATCACGGAGCTCACAATCTAGTGAGGAGAGATAGTCACTCAATAAATATAGAAACTTGATGGTAATAAGGGATATTCAGGAAAAACTAGAAAAGTAAGAGGAGTGTTCAAAAATGGGGTAAAAGTGGGTTTGCTAGTTTCTACCAGAGAACTATGGAAGGTCTCATTGAGATTGTGACACTTGGCAGAGTTCCAAAAGGAATGAGGAAGCGAGCTGTGTAGCCATCCAGGTGTTTGCATTCCAAAAAGTGGGGAAAGTAGATACAAAGAGATGCCAGTTTTCATGCTGCAGCCAGGAGAGGGAATAACTGGGGCCCAATGAAGAAAGGAGGACTCTAGGAGATCAGGTCTAAGAATGTACTATAATCAGAGCAGATGGGCTCATTACACTTTTATTACAATGGCTTTTACACCAAGGGATAAAAAGAACAAGATAAGATGGATTCATGGGCAGATTTATTTTAGAGAATATGCTGGTCTGACTTACGCATTCTCAGGCACACTCTGTGTCCTGTTTTAAGAATAGAATATATAAGGGCAAGAGCAGAAATAGAGATATTAAGTGAAAGGCAATTTCAGAAATCCAGGTGAGAAATGATGAATGCTTGATGGGGTGGTATCAATAGAGATAGGAAGAATTGGTCATTATCTCTATATATTTTGCAATCAAAACCAACAAGAAATAATGATGGATGAGAAGTGGTATATGAGAAATAAGAAAGAGTCGAGGATGAGTCCACAGTTTCTGACCAGAGTAACTGGCAGGATAGAGTTGTGAGGGAGATGACAAGCTCTATTTGGGGTCTGTAACATTTAGGATGACTATTAGTCAAAGAAACTAGGTAAAAATGGTGGTGAAGGCATGAGTGTGCTGAGAGAGAATACAAAGTGAATAGAACTAGTCAGCTGTGACCTGAGGCATTGCAGAAGGAATGAGCTAACAAAAACAGTGATTGGAAAAGGAAATAATTGAAATTGGGATTATTAGGTGTTATAGCTTGTGGGGACCTGGAATTGCCCACCCCAAGATATGTCTCTTTGGCATGAGGATTATTTGAGGCTGATTGCTTTTGATAAACTGGGACAGGAAAGGAGGCTCTGAGGAGTGGAACTTGCTTGCCCTTTGTTAGGAGACATTAACCTTGGAAAGGAACTCTCCATCTGTAAAGATATCTCTAGAAACTCTTAATCAATGGGGAAGGCAAGGACTTAAATCTGCATTTGTTTATTGTGCTTGTCTGATAATCTCCTGTAACTGACTTCCCTCTCCCTCCCAACGTTGGCATTTCCTTCAGGATTAAGCATCTTTCCTTAGGCTAGGAACTGATTGCTGTGCTCACCTGTGACCACCCAGATCAAGACAATAGACTTGCCTCCTGCTGTGTCCATCAAGTGCTGTGCCGACAGGGCAATCTTGTGACTATTGTGGGAAGGACATTTCAATCATATGTGAAACACCCTGTTTGGGGGTATATAACCACTCTGTGCACCCCACTTCTTCTGTGCCCTTTCTTCCTTTGGGAAGAAAGGCCCCGGGCCATGGTCCTTATAAAGCTTTGTTTAATTTTCTCCTGCTATTCTGAATCATGTGAATTTAATTCATTCCCCAGCCAGACGAACCCACATTGGATACAGGAAAAGTCTTCCTCCCTACAAGCTATTGGAAATGCACAGTTTGACTAAGTCATTACTGTGGAAGTTGGTATTCGAGGCAAGGGGATGTAACATCAATGGACGAGACAAGCCTCAAGACTGGAAAGAAAGAGTGTTGGAGGAATCATCTGGAAATTAACAAAACATAATTAATACAAAATTAAGCAATTTAGTTGAATAATACAGGCCCATGTATAATTATAGATAAAAATACAATTGATATATCTTGAATACAAACATATATTGAATTCTAAATGTACTTGAGGCAAAAAATACTACGGTTTTCAGAGAAGTAGTGTTTTTTGAAAATTAAAGTGCAAAGATGGCTTACTTATTTTTTACTTTTTCCCCTTTCAGGATGTCATTTTCATATTTGGCATTATGCAAGCACATACTTGTCATTTCTATCTGAAGAATAGCAGTTCTGATTTACTCATATAATCCACCAATGTCTTGTAGTACCTGAGATTTAAAAAAAAGTTATGGTAGACAATTGTTCATACGAAGACTTCTGTTTTTATTGACGTCTGTCAATTAACACAGCCTCCCCTCTTTCAAGACTGCTACTCATCAAAGATCAGTTTAATAATTTGCATAATATTTTCGTTACCCAAACTTTTGAGCATCATTAATTTTACTCCCTTTATTATTATTTTTGAAATATTCTGATTAAACTCCCATGTGGTGACCACTTATTTGCATCCTATTTGTACATGTGCACACACATGTGTAGACATACGCCCGTTTTGCCCACCCACCCCACCCTTCTCCAGTTTAACCTGCTGTTCCTTTGTGATAAGGACCCTATTCCTTTCTATCAAATTAAACTGTATAGTTTCCTTTTGCTGCTGTAACAAATTGATGCATACTTAGAGGCTTAAAACAACACACATTGCTTACCTCACAGTTCTGCAACTCGGAAATCTTGGTTGGCTCATTGGCTTTGCTGGGTTCTCTACTCAAAGTTTTGCAAGGATGAAAACTGAAACAAAGTGTCCTTGTTGGCCCACTGGGTTCTTATCAGGAGGCTCTGAAAAGAATCCGATTCCATGGGGCCGGCCCAGTGGCACAGCAGTTAAATTTGCTCGTTCGCTTCTCTGCGGCCCGGGGTTCTCAGGTTCCAATCCCAGGTGCGGACATGGCACCACTTGGCATGCCATGCTGTGGTAGGCATCCCGCATATAAAGTGGAGGAAGATGGGCACAGATGTTAGCTCAGGGCCAGGCTTCCTCAGCACAAAAAGGAGGAGTGGCAGTAGTTAGCTCAGGGCTAATCTCTTCCTCCCGCCCCCCGCTAAAAAAAAGAATCCAATTCTGAATTCACTGAGGTTGTTGGCAAAATCCAGTTTCTTGGAGGGGTATTACTAAGCTCCTCGTTATCTTGCTGGCTGTCAGCTAGGGGCTATCCTCTCTGCTCCTGAATGCCTCTTTCTGGTTTTTGCATGTGGCCCTTCACACTTGGAATCTGTCTGCCTGACACTCTGGCTGTTATCTCTTCTGCCCCAAGCTGGAGAAAGTTCTCTGTGCTTGTGATTAGATTAGGCCCACCTGGACAACACAGAACACTCTCCCTATTTTTAGATCTATAACTTTAAATTCCTCTGCAATGTCCCTTTTGGCATGTAATGTAATCCATTCTCCGGTTCCAGAAATTAGGATGTGGATATGTTTGGGCGACCATTCTGCCCACCACATGCACCCACCACCCTCTCTCTCATAACCACTTTCAGATTCAGCTTTGACATTTCATGTTTGATTAGCATCCTCTGTACTCCTCTCCAAAGCTGCAGTGAAAGTCATTCTTAATAACTTGGAAATAACTAAGCTTTGAGCCACCAACCTTTCTATATGCAGTCAGCCCTCCTGCCCCCCATATCTGGGGGTTCTTCATCAGCACATTGTACCAACTGGGGATCTTGTACTGTGTTTACTGTCTGTGGCTGATTGAACTCGTAGAGTCGGAACCACAAATACAGAGGGCTAAGGGACTTGGGCATTCACAGATTTTGGTATCTACGCGGTCCTGGAACCAATCTTCCATGAAGACCGAGGGAGAACTGTATATAGAAATATATATATATATATCATATATATATTTATGCATGATATATACATATTTTTTTCCAAGTCTTCACGTTAGCAGTCTCTTCTTTGTCTATTCCTGCACTGTTCCTCTTAGCAATTTTTATTGACAATAGGAATTGTGCCTTGTTAGTAAACTTTTACTCTTCAAAATATACAACAAAATCTGGAATCCACATCTGTCTACTACCTCCTGTATGTGGAGGGAAGAATATTTAATTTCCTTTTTAATTCAGTTATGAACAGGTCTGCACTTTAAATACGGTCATGTAGGCCATAACAACATTTTGGTCAATGACAGACCACATATACCACGGTGGTCCCATAAGATTAGTACCATACAGCCTAGGGTGTAGTAGGCTATAGAATCTAGGTTTGTTTAAGTACACAATATGATTTTCACACAATGACAAGATCACTTATGTAAGGTATGTAAAGATCACTTAAGAATGTATGCCCATCCTTAAGCGATGCATGACTATACTTGTTAGCTATGCATACTATCTATCATGATTTTTAGTTAATGATCCTATAGACATTCTCTGTGCCAACCATTCTTATTAGTTTGGGTGACATCATCTTTCATCTTTTTCTCAATTCTAAACTAAATAAGTTCACATTTCTTTAACTGCTTTCTGAAATGTGATTTATAGAAAACTCTCAGAATGTGGCACCAGCTGTGCAGAACCCAGAGGCTGGGGACTGTAGACTGTGCTGCTTTACAGAGTGTAGAGGACCTGGAGGCAAACAGCAGACCCCTCCACGCTGTTAATAAGGCCTCCCGCAGAGGGCACTGTGAGGACCACATCAGAAATGCAGATTAAGAACAATTTACCGTCTCAAAATTACTAACAACATTCTCAATATCTACATCATCTCTTTATTAGAAATCCTAAATCTAGATCCTAGCCAGTTTGATAATTTTAAAATGGAAATAATTTTTTTTCAATTTTAAATAACTCTTATTTTTAAAAATATTTGACAACAGAGAGAAGTAATATGAACATGACATAACCACTCAGTATTTTGATGAACATTCGTATATGTGGATATTCACAGGTATATGGACATGTACATATGTATGCATATACATGTATGTACATACACATGAGTACGTGAATATATATGTATATACACAAGTATCATACAGATGTATGTATGCATTGATGTTATATATTTAAATAATCATATACATATACATATAATATGCTTATTTTTGTTTAAAATCAGCATGATATTATGTAATTTTTAAAAAATGATCTATTGTGACACTATTCTTTAGCAATACATTCTGAGATAAATTGCTATACTCATCAGCTAAATTCTTGTGCTTATCTGCAGCTATTTTGTAGAAATGCAATTTTGGGGGCAAGGGATTTGCACATTTTGAAGCTGTAAATGAATTTCTAAAATCTTTTCTTTTCTTTTTTGATGATCTCACTTTAGGAGCTAAGGAAAGTTTTAATTTGTTTATTAACTGCAAGACCTGTAAGAGGGAAAGTGGAAATATTTCTAAGAAGGGTCAGAGTGTTATAACCATAAGAATGTTGAAGTTTTTTAGTGTGATTAAATATTGTCTCATCATACTTCTCAATAATAATTATGTGTGGTTCTAATTACCGCATCCTCCCAGTAAAGAAACCAATAGAGTTAGTTTTCCATTTAAAAACATAATTTATTTTATTTGAAAAATAATGCCCATGACAGAGAATTTATGAGTTGCCATAGGTACTCAAAAAAAGTAGTAAAAAAATTCAGTGAAAATCCTATCACTACAAAATTATCACCACAAGAATTTGGTGGCTGGAATTTCAGATTCTTTTCCTCTCTCTCTCTGTCTCTCCCTCTTGCCCTATCAACTTAGCTTCTGTTGTCACATTCTCATCTGTGTCTCCGACCCTCCTGGTTCCCTTTTATAAGGACTCTTGTGATAACATTAGGCTTACCCATGTAGTTTAGAATAATCTTCCCGTTTCGAGACCCTTAACTTACTTATTAATCACATCTGCAATGTCCCTTTGGCCGTGTAAGGTAAATATTCACAGATTCTGGGTATTATTATGTGGACAGATTTAGGGGGCCATTATTCCCTCTACCATGGAGTCTATACAAGAATGATTTGTAAAGATAGCCAGTTGGTATTTGATGGCGTAGTGACTAATAACACAGTCTCTAGGATCAGATCTTTGGGTTCAAAACTTACTGTTGCCATTTAGTAGCTGTATTACTTTCTGTTAAGCTATCTGAGCCTCAATTTCCATCACATTATCATTTATAAAATTTATTAAAATAATTTCACAAACATAGTATAGAGGGGCTGGCCCAGTGGCATATCGGTTAAGTTTGCACTCTGCTTCCACTGCCCAGGATTTGCCAGTTTGGATCCCTGGAGCAGACCCTATGTACCGCTTACCAAGCCATGCTGTGGCAGGCGAATGTTAGCTCAGGGCTAATCTTACTCAAACCGCCCCCCCCGCCCCAACAAAAAACATAGTATAGAACTCGATTCACAGTAAACTATTGTTATTATAAACCAGGACCTGAAGAATTCTTATTTTAATAGCCTAGATTTAAGAATGTTTTATTAAAAAAAATAATAATGTTTAATTCATACCACCTACATAGGTGTGTTAACAAGGAAGAAGGATCCTTTCAGCATTATGTCCTAGGAATTCACCACTAATTCTTTGCAGTTGATATGTTGATATGTTAAATGAAACTTATCTGGCATTGGTGCTCTAAAGAATCTTCACAGTATTCATTAGGAAATGAACAAAGGCAAGAGAAATGTTTCTCTTTGTTTCTCTTTTGTTTTCTCTTAATTTTGTGCTAAATAATACATTACTATAGATGAGCATATGTTTTATCATTCATTCCAGGACAAGTTTAAGCATGAAAGTGAGGATTATTAAAATTATTTCAAGAAAAGAGGTGCTAATCAAGATATTTGGTCACTTTAACTATATAAAAATTAAATAATTTAAATAATACTCATGCTAATAACACAGTCTCTAGAATCAGAGTTTTTGATTCTCAAAACATTTTAGTCTCAGTCCATATTAATGCATCTTTCAAGAGAAATTAACTATAGGTTTCTCTTGCAATGGCTGTATTTGAGCAATTTTATATTTGCCATGATTTCTTACATATGATGTAACCTTAATTCAGAATCCTGTGCCTTCCACCACATCCCTTATTCAAGATCTTTCTGTGGCGTTCTTGTCTTTTTTGATCTTATGCACCATTATATTCAAACCCTGAAATTTATTTTTATTAATAAGTGAATTGAATAGTAGTATCTCCATATCCGTATGATATATATATTCAATAAGACATGAAGTTATTGATTTTACCAAGAAATTGAAAAAGGCTGTTCCAAAGGGTATTATGTGTTGTAATAACAGGTATATTTTGACTCTCAAGTGGTCATCAGTTTTTTGCTCACATTACAGAGGAGAATCAAAAATGCTAAATATGTCCTATGTATAGGACATAATGCATAAGTTTTTCTCAGTAATTTTATGGCAATTCTAGTTTATGCACATGTGGACTTTGCCTAACTTTGTATCAAGGTATAGAAAATTTTCTATTCTAAAGAAAGTACAAGTAGTTTACAGGATGGAAAGATACTTTGAACAATTTAACACACAAGGAAAATAGGTGTTATTTATTGGTTCCCCTCTAAAGCCCATTCTGTATCAATTATTCTCTTCCCCAAATTTGTGTATCTTGGATAAAAATACCATCAAATTTGGGTGTACACAAAGAACACAGACTTTTTAAATTGTAGTTTAAAAGTTATAACAGTAAAAGTTTGAATCAATCTAAAGCTTTATCCTTGAAAATATATTTAGCTGTTACAGACTAGGCTGGAGTTTTGAACGAACTTAAACAAATAAAAAATATAGTGAGCATTTTTTCATTGAAACATAATTGTTCATGTCTTTTACAGGTAGACTCTGAGCTTCCTAAGGGCTAGAGGTATGCTTTAGGGCTTTTGTGTGCAATAAACAACCACAATGCTTGAATCAGAAAGATTTACACATAATAAACAAACAAACGTTAGCTCTCTACAGTTATTCTGCTTAAAGACAACCTTAGGCTATGTTGTTTTGGGGACAGTTCTAAGCCAGGGATTTTTGATTTGGGACCACATTTCCAGCAAAAACAGAATTCTGAATTGAATCTAAATGCTTTCTTGGAAAGATGTGAGAATGTAATCTGTTTATGTGTTGAGATTCAAATCTGAATTCGATAAGGCATTTTCAAAATTTACATATAAAATCCTCGAATAAATTTGCCATAACATTATCATTCCCAAAATAGAAGTCACTTGAAGGAACACATTTATTTCCATGATCTTTCCTATAAATCCAAAGATTGCAGTTATACACAAGATTTTTATCCTTTGTGAACACTATCTAGGAGGCAGATGCATTTTTATTGAACTGCAAATCAATAAAATAGAGTTAGTTAAAGACTAGATGACAGATTTAATTAGCATTAAATCCAATTATAGATGCTGTGTAACAGATATGATGGATCACCTGTTTTTTAAAACCTTAATTCTATTTTTAAGAGATGCTACGAAACACATTCTTTGGTTTATCATTTTCCTTCATCATTTCTCCCTTTGCTTTAATCTGTCTAACAACCTTCCCAACATAAAGATTGGAAAAACGGCTATAATTTTTTTTTTTCCATTAGGTATTTGTTCCCTGTAATCTCACCTGACTGGCATCTTGAACATCACTCTTTCTCCCTTCACCAGCATCTGCCAATTACGACTGGCTATAACTCAAAATAGCATTTTCATCTATTCTATCACTTTCATTACTAGTACCATGGTTCAAGCCACCTGCACTACTGCAAAAGCCTTCTCCCTGGTCTTGCTCCTTTTCCTCTTCTCCCTACAGTCAATTCTCTAGAAAGCAGCCAGGTAAGTATTTTAAAATATTACATTGTAATATTATCTGCCAAAACGAAACTATGGCTACTCATCTCACTTAAAGTAGAACCAGAAGTCCTCACCATGACCTCGAACTCACTACATGACCTAGCCCTCCCCTATTTCTTGGACTGCTCCTTACCAACTCCAGGCTTATGACGGCCTAATCTGCTCTCTTACACCTCCTGTCAGCTGAACTAGACTGTGATCCCTAAATGTCCAGCCCATAAAGGTCTTCATACAAACACAAGAACATCAAACTCTCCATAAAGTGAGAGAGGAGACATTGGATTACAAAATCTTCTTCATCGTGTATCTTCTTTTGTGCAGTTGTGTGTGACCACATGACTAAGATCTCTGGGCAAATGTGTGTTACCTTCTAGCAGAGTCTCTAAAAGCCTTCGAAGAGTGCTCTGCCTAGCTCTTTCTTGTTCTCTTGGCCAAAATCAAAGAATAATAAGGACAGTTGATCACGCATTAAGAAACATTATGTAAATATGAGACGACCTTCTATTGTGTTGAAAGACTGAAACTTTGGGATCAATTTGTTACTACGACTTTGCATATCCTTTTGTTTTCCTTTGCCTGTCATTTATTTGCCATTCCTATTGTTTCAGGCATAATTTGCTAATTTGCTTAAGTTTTCTTATTAATAGCATAATGATAAACTTTTCTTTTTTAATCTAATCTGAGAGTATCTTTAGAGGCAGATCTTTTTTATTTCTCCTTTTCATGAGAATTGTTATAATTGATAACTTAAACTTTTTTTTATTTGATGCACATTGTATTTCCTACATATTCTTCTCCTTATGTATCTTTTGATTTATTTTGTGGTTTCTTCAATGCTATTCATTAAGGGTTTTTTAACATGTAATATCTACATATTTTCCATGACACTAGTGTTTACCGTTCTTTGTATTGAAGGGCAGTAGAATATGCCACACCAAAATATGACTGTAGAAGTTTGGAACATGTCACTCCACAATACGGTGCTTTGGTATATTGCTTATTTTGAGCTCTAGGCCCTTGAAAAACAGCAAATTCAAAGAGAGGCTTTCTCTGAACTCCCCTTAGCTGCCTAAAAACAGATCATCCAAAAAGAACTCAGTTGTCACAAGTTCCCTCCCCAGGAGTTTCTTCAATTAGGGAAGACTGACTCCTCTCACAGGAGAGGACACTAGAAGTCCACACCACACCCAGACATACTTCGCGACAAAGTATCATCTCTCCCAACTATTCTTCTGAAGGCCCATCATCTTTCCTAAAAATCATTTACTCCTTTCTAAAAGGCCTATGTTTTCCCTCCTCTTTACCCCTCTTCAGATGATATTTAAGCCTGAATTCTAATCCATTTCAGAGAATTACTCATTTTTTCCTGAGTATCTCCCATGTATATGTGAAGAATATATGTTAATAAATTTGTTTTTTCTCTTGGTAATCTGTCCTTGATTACAGAAGTCTCAGTATCGTGATACATAATTTTCTACTAATATTTGAAAACAAGATTATTATTTTTAAGATACATTGTTTCGGGCCTGGCCTGGTGGCACAGCAGTTAAGTTCAAACGTTCTGCTTCTTGGTGGCAGGGTTCACTGGCTCAGATCCGGGTGCGGACATGGCACAGCTTGGCACGCCATGCTGTGGTAGGCGTCCCACATATAAAGTAGAGGAAGATGGGCACGGATGTTAGCTCAGGGCCAGGCTTCCTCAGCAAAAAGAGGAGGATTGGCAGCAGATGTTAGCTCAGGGCTAAACTTCCTCAAAAAAAAAAAAAAAAAAAAGATACATTGTTTCCTCCTCTATAGGATTCTCTATCTCTTTGGAATGAGGGCCATTTAAAATGTGGCCTTTGGAATACGTGTACTTCTCTACTCTCTTCCTTTTCCCATCAATGAGACATTGAAATTATTTACATGTCATCCTCTACTTCAAAGTTTTAAGGTTTTGCTGAGAAGATTTAGTATTTTTAGATGTAGACAATGGTTGGAATTTATTTATTTTTTTTAAAAGGCAAAATGGTAAATATTTCAGGTTTTGAGGAGCATACTGTTCCTGTCACCACTACTCACATCTGCCATTATAATGAGAAAGAAGCCATAAACAATACATAAATTAGTGGGCATGGCTTTCTTTCAATAAAGGATTATAAAAATAAGCAGTGGACAGGATTAGTTTGCTAACTGCTGGTCCAATTAGTAATAGAGTTTTCCCTATCCTATATCTCTTCATTTTCAAGACTTCTTATTTCGAATTTAAATCACACATTCCCAGTCTGTCATCTTCCATTCAGATTTACTATAGGATTCTTTCACAATTGTCATTTCTGCATCTCCTTTAACTTTCAATCCTGGAATTTTTATTTGGTTTTGATTATATCTAAAATATTTTCCCCATTTAAGGTAAGGGTGTGAAACATCACTGGATTTTTTGGACTATGAAAATATCTCTATTTTTTTCTTATTTTTAAGTTAAATTACGGGTTGGCATAGAATGATTGATTTGTGATCCTTTTCTCTACAGATGCCCTTGCCTTGACTCCTAGCTTCAGTTCTGCCACTGACGTGTCCAAGGACAGTCTGATTTTCTTTTCCTTTTCAGGTAACTTCTTTCTTTATGGTGGTTTGTAAGATTTTCTCTTTAACCTTAGAATTCAAGATGTTTATCAGGATATGTCGTTTCCAATCAATCCTGCAGGAAACTAGGTCAATTCTTTCAACAACGATCAGGTTTTCATGAGGGGAAATTGTTTTCTGTTACTTATGACATCATCTCCTCTTCTTCATTGTATTTATTTTTTGTCTTTAGGCATAACAATCAGTCACAATGTAGGTCTACAGTGTCTACCCACTAATTCTCTTATCTTCTCATCATGATATCCAACTCAACTATTTTGCTCTGTGCTTCAGGACACTTTTCCCATGTGATTTTCACAGCCATCCATAAGCTCAAAAGTCACCATGTTTTTCTTCAACTTATGTACTAATTAGGACAATTTTATTTTTAACTTATTATTTCTAGAAGGGTTTTGTGATTCACTCAGGTCTTCTTACATATATTATTATTATTAATCATTTATTTCTTGTTCCAAATGTCATCAGTGTCTTACCTATGTTCTAATTGGAAGCCAGCTGTTTTCTGAGTCCTGCCTGTATTTCCATTCTGTTATTGCTGAACAACATTATGCAAGTTTTTCTCATGCAATGAAAGGAGTTCCTCAGCCATTCCAGGTCTGCTTGCCAAGCTGAGCAGGGTCCAACGGTGCATCTACTTTGCAAAAGTTTCCAGCAGTTTCCTCAAGCACAGATATACTTCTGGGGGTGATGTAAGTTTCCATTTTCTTGATAGGGTAGCAGTTTCATGGATGTATACATATGCCAAAACTTATTAAACTGTACACTTTAGATATGTCATTATTGTATTATATGTGAATAAAGATATTTTTCCAAAAATATAGTCACAATGTCTTTTATGCAAATGGTAAATGGTGGGAGGGGTCGGTATTGACTAGGAGATCTGTCATGGCAGTAATGAGGTATGGTTTAGATATGACAAGAAGTGCTGCTCTACAGCAGTGAAGTCAGTATTAAACCATTTATACTGGCCACTGATACTCAGAATATCAACACGTGCAAGTTCTTTAGCGGGCAACAGGATGATAGATGTATGAAATGAAGTGTGCATCTGTGAGTGTGTGTGTGTATGAGTTAGTGTTTAGCCTAGTTTATGTGAAGGTACTCAAAGCATTTGAGAAGCCCCTGTTGATGTTCTTATCTCTATGATGAGAGGACTTGTTGATTCAGAACATTTATCCTTTTATTACCATGACCAAGAACCTCTAGTCCCATTCTTAACAAAGCTACACCCCCATCTGCTTTACCTCCGTAATATTTCTTCCTGTATCTCCATTGTATTAGTCAAGGTCTTATGGAAAGGATTTGCTGTGTGAGGTTTTGAGTAACTGAATTTAATTTCTCTCTTCCTTAAAGTTGCATGTCTATTAATTAGCTGAATTGTGTTTTTAACTGTCATACTAGAACGCTTTGCACATACTAGTAAATAACCACTTCCGTATTTAAAATAGAAATGGCAATGCCTGCCTTATCAGCTCTCAAAGGTTGTTATATAAAACAAAGATGAGATTAAAAGAAAAAGTGATTTTAAACTAGAAAATAAAATCTAAATGCAAGTAGGAATTTATATCTAGATATTACAAAGCATTGATACAATAAGCAATGTGAGACTAGATTATAAAACACAGAACTACTATTTGCATATTGTTCTAATTTATTAGCATGGAATACAATTTTCTCAAAGAAAATGATGCTTCTAAATAGATCTCTTGAATAACTGAAGATATTAAAAATATTATTAAGGGAATGTCGTAAATATATAAAAACAGAATTTTAAAAGATATTTGAAAAAGTGGAAAATAAACAATAACTTTTGGAGGGTCAAAAATACCTTTTAATATTTTGCTCATACTTTTTGAATCTTCTCAAGTCAGAAGAACAGCACATGTAGTTTTAAATTATATTCATTCTCTAGAAACAGGTATTACCTATCATCTTAACTCTCTCTTGCTTGTCAAGACATGTCACTCCGTTTTTTAACAGTAAAGCAAACAGATCTGTCCATGGCTATCAATTTTTATCCCATAAATAATCACAAAGAAAAATATATTTTTCTAAGAGCTCACAGATTAATCCTGAATTGAATTTCCATTTTCTACTATGAAATTTTATGGTTTTAACAAAATGAAACAATTTCAACCACTAGAAAGAAAATCATGTATCTATTCGAATCTTCTTAGGTGAAAATACATCTCTATTACCTTTTTCACAGAAAAAGGAAGATCTCATGTTAAGATGGTGGTGAAAAGACAGTGCTGGGTGTACCTGCAAGAGATCAGAGACAAAAATACTTTGATTTACATTTCTATATTCTGAGATAAAGAATATAGTTATAGTTGAGTGTTTTCTGTCACATGATAGAGACAATCATATTCTCTTCATTCCTTTTCATTATCCCTACAATTTTTAAATGAGTCAACTTTAAGCCAGGTTAAGGAAAACAAAATGTATGTTCAGTTACGTAAATAGGGATGAAAGTGATATTTAAAAAGGAGAAAGTTGATGTGAAACAGAATGCCATAGAATTCCAAATGGAAACTCTCTTTTAAGTTTGCACTGTGTAGAAGCCTATTCCATTTTGTCCTAAACAGTTTCTTCTTGACAGGGTACAGGAAAAGAGGAGCTGAAGAATCATTTTTATTGGACCAAGATTTTGTCAAGATGGTGCACGCTCACAAACTCCGTAGGTAAGAGTTTGATGAGGCAACAAAAATGCCTTATGTGAAAGTTTTTACACATGCTAAAAAAGAATTAAAAGCAAAATAAACAAACAAGCAAAACTTCATGTGTTGGAAATTGCTTGCGCACCCAGTACTTATGGTACGTTGTGTGGATCTCTTAGCATAGGATAAAGAGGCACGTAAATAAATTCTACACTGCATTAAATCTCAACTTAAAAATGTCTGGAGCCTTGTTTAGCGCTAGTGCAGTTCATTGCTTCCAACTGCTAGGGAGAAAGTCTATCCTTTTCTCTAATCTGGTTCTCATAATATTGTATCTCAGGAAGACCATTTTTTTTTTTTTCCTGACTTCATCTCTTGCTCATTTGTTCCCCAGGGTGAGAGCTATTAAAGCTCCATTTAACAAAGAAACAAACAACAAAAAAAGCCAGTCATAGACAGGTAACTTAAAAGCACATTAAAGCATAGGTATAGTGATGTCGTTTGGAATTTGACGTGCTCGATTACCTGCCTTTCCTTTTGCCTATCTTCTTTGGCACTCGGTTTTTTGTTTTTTTTTTTTATTTTGTTTTTATTTTTCACTTGTGTTAGTTATACTTAATGTCAGGGGACTTGTGCACCGCAATCTATACGTTTCTTTTTTCCCCTACTGAATAAGAACCATTTGGGTTTTCCATATGTACTTACAACTAATGTAGTAAGAAGCATATCTTTTTACTGTTTGTTCTTGTTTACATATGGATATTAGCTGAAACACCTTTGATTATTATCAACATTAACCCATTCAATATGTACCTGGTTTTTAAATAAAAGGCAAGAAAGAATTTGAGCTTGAAAAGATCTTCAAAATCATCTAATCTACTGTTCAACAAATTCTGTTCCATGGTGCCTTAAAGCTATTTTAGATGTAAAAAGTTACAATTAAGGTAACCATTGAGGAGAGACTTTTTGTGTTTCTGTAGCTTAAAAATTGAGTAGATATCTCTTTGATATATTCCGATCATCTTATTTTACTTTTGAGAAACTTCAAGACTCCAGAACTTCGTGAATCATTGGACATTGTCTCATTCATAGCCACTTACTAGCAGAAATTTTGACTCAATTTTTGATCACAAAAATAAGAAAAGAATGAGTATTAATATTCTTATGTCGAGCTAATTGAATATTGACATATTGTCTAGCTCCTAGTAGGCAGGCATGCTTAATTCGTTTGAAGAAATGACAATTTTATTTCAACTTCTTTTTTACGTGTACAAAAGGAAAACTTTTATGGGCATAATTGTTGCTAAAAGCCAAAATATACATTCAATGAAGCAAACACATTTTTCACTTCTACTCTTTGGAACCAAATTGAAAATTTCTCGATGCAGTAGTCAAGTATACATAATAGGTAGAGCAATATTCAGGGATCAGAAAATAGAAATTAAAAGATGGCCCTTGACTGTATGTAAAATGTAAAATGTCATTTGACTAAAATAAAATTTATCTTGTAAATAAGAAGTAATATCAAAACCCAAACCAGTAGAAAGAATTAGTATGAATTGTGTAACTGTAGCTGTGATTTCCTCCTATCTACCTTTCAAATTTTGCCAACCACATACTGCATTGCCTATGGACACCCATGTATCCATACATCATTTTTTATTCAAATTTTCAGTCATAAGTCATGTGAGTACATGTATGTGTGTTTGTGTTTGTGTGTGTGTTTGCCATAATTGCTGCAAAGAAGCTACCAAGTATATTTAAAGATTTTGTATGAAGCACTTTTAACCATAGTTCAAAAAATATTTGGGTGTCATGACTGGTTATTACAACACAAATCATGAGTTGGCCTATAGCTGTTGAAATCCCTAGCTGCTGAATGTCCTAGAAATTAAATTATATTTTTCTTTTTCTGCACTCTACAGAATTTGAGGCTGATCTCTGAGGTTAAATCACTTTTTTGACCTCAAAGATCTTTCAAGATGTATTCATAAGAAGCTGTCTCTGGAGCCTTCCACTTTAAGGTAACAAATGATTTGAACTGTGTAGCTAGTGGAAAAAAAGAAAGCAAGGAAAGTTTTCACTAACAGAATCTATGCTCACAGGAATTAGATTCCTTTCACCAAATGTTTGTCCTTTGTTCTTTTTCTTATTTATAGCAATTACTCAATTTCTTACCCAAATAAAATAATAGTAATAGTCCATAACACTTTACTGGAAAGATATATGATTGTAGTTAAATTACAAACCACATTTATTAGGGAAATGTTTCTCCTACTTATGAGTTTCATGAAAAGAGGTTTTCTTTAAACACTATGAGCTTGAGTTCCAAAATTCACTTCTCTGGACAAAGACGATCTGAGTTCTCTGGTAAGTGAGCAACAGTGTTTACATTTCTTAATTGATTAGAATTAGTTTATCACAAGTCTTGCATGTAGGGTGAATTTATCTCCTCATCCTTTTTGTCTCCCTCTAGATACATGGGGGAAGCAGTAAGGTTTCTAAATACGTATGCTCTAAAAATCCAATTTTTCCCTTGGAATTTTCCAAAGACTAGATTGAGAGTCTAGTGATCATAGTTTTTCTTTCACACTAGATAATTTTAAACTTCAGTTTTATCAGTAATATAGGTGATATTAGAGTTCTTTATTAGTTTTTCTTTCTTATTTTTTAATTAATTTTATATTTCCTTGGGGATGTTATCTACTTCCTCTTCACTGGGCCCAATCACAGACATTTGTCATCATAATAATAAGGTATTTACTTAATTCATCATAAGTTTTATGGTAAATTTTGAATTACATAAACGTAGTCCCATTTACTCTTAATAAAACTGAGTAAAGAGTTTATATTTACTAAACTTTTGTTTAGTTTTTATTTTCTTAGCAAGATACAGTTAAAAGGTGAATGTTACAGTTAGTATTTTCTGTCATTTCTATTTTTTTCTTTTTTACGCATAATTGTTGTCATCATTGTAAATTTATATAAGATCAATAATCATGGAAAGTTCTAAGGAGATTCTGGGGCAAACTTCACATACCATAAAATAGCGTGAAGTTAGTAAACAGGGCAATGAATAAGATAAAGACAGCTTTTGTGATGCAAATGTAATCCACAATTGTGTAAATGCAATTAAGTATGTAATAAGTGTATATAAACAAACTTGCATTATTATGATGTTTGAGTAACAAATATGATATTATTAAAAAAAGCTGCTGAGAAAGTCTAAAATAGCTTTGCAAATTCTATGTACTTGCTTAAAGAAAATTTAAGTATAGCAGCAAACTCTTTTCAGCAAAGGCACTACCAAGTCAATCTGCCTGAAGGTTGTTAGGTGAAATGACTGATAGTAGTCAAGGGCACATGTCTGGTGAATTCTGTAGTTTTAACAGGATATAAGTGGAATAAAAGCTGCATTTGTGTGTGTGTGTTTGTGTATGTGTGTCTAGAGTTGTAAGACTACTCTAACAAATCTTAAAATTAAGAATTAAGGGTTTAAACAGTTAGGAGAAATATAGTGACAATGATTTTTTTAAATGCTGATTCTGACTATATTGAGCAGTAAGCTAACAATGCTACTGCTATGACTACTACTACTAAAACGAACCAAAACCAAGAGATGTCAAATGGGCCCTATCTCTAGGGCAACATGCTGTTTTGTTATTCACTGGCATTCAATTGGGTTTAAACATCAATGTGACTAGCACCGGCCTTCTAAAAGTATTTACAAACCTAATCATTTTATATTAGTTCAGAATACATCACCAAAGCTGAACGTTTCTTCCAAAAAGAGCACTAAAATTAGGTTTTAATATTTTCCCCAGTGTGTGTAAATCCATCAGATCAGGGACTTGTGTTGCATTCCTTGTTATGAGGGGGTAGAAAAACTAACAAAAGGAGGCAAAATCTCCACCTTTAGTGATGGGGCTTACTCTCTAGACATTCTCATGTGGCCACAAGGCCCCACTGCATTTTGGAGGTGTTGTGTGGGTAGACAATTGTTTGTCCTTGAGGTTTCAATGTTTAGTTGTCAGGCTGTGAGATGCCTATCAATTTGGATTGCTTACGTGGAAAAAAGAAATTTTGTTTTTGGAAATCAGGTTTAAACATTGCTATCTAATTTATTACCAAGTGGGGGAAATCCAGAATTTCAGCTTATATGGTTTTCACATTTTACACCTGAATTGATCATGACTTACGGAAACCAAAATAAGTATGGGACCATACCTGTTTTACTTATTATTTAAAGCTAAGAAGTTGTTCATTGCTTTCTTCATTTCTAAAGCATTCCTTTGTCTAACACAGGCTTACTATAATAAAAATCTCTTATACTAGGAAAATACTAATTCAGCAGATTATCTGAACTGCTTTACGACATAGGAAACAAGTGACAAAGAAAAATTATATCCATGTCTATGTAAAGTAGTATGATAGGATATTAAAATGAAAGATTTAGCTGAGGCACAAAAAATAATATATTTTGAAGTGATCTAATAGAGACTGTAAGGTGTATTCCAATATATTTTACTTTTTATTACTAAAACTCCTGAGGCTAGGCTGGGTTACAGCTGTAGAATATAAAAGGCCACTTTTTCAGCTTCCCTTGCTTTCAGTCAAAGTTATATAAACAGGTTCTAGTAAATGGTGAGAATGAAGAACTGGAATGGTGTAATTTCAAGGAAGAGTTCTTAAAGAGGGAGGGCATGCTCTTTTCCTTCTTTTCTCCATACTGTTGGGTTTGCAGATGCTCACTCCCTAGAAGTCCTCATGTCGCCAGAAGGCCCAAGTGCATTTTGGAGGTGTTATACTGGAAGTCAATTCCTGATTCAGATATCATTATGGTCCAAGCCAAGGAGAGCTATACTGTGCGGATGATGGAGTAGAGAGCTGGAAGAAATTCTTGATGCATCATTGACTGTGACTTATCACCTTCTGACATTTTAAAAGAGATATATCACATGTCTTAAGCCACCATTTATTGCTTCTGGGGGATTGCTGCAGTGACGTTTCCCCCAGTTAAGTTCCACTTGTAAACTCTCCAATCAGTGTCTCTGTCTCTCTCTGCCTCTCTCTGCCTTTTTCTCTCTTCCATTTCTGAGTTCTTCAGCCCTACTATGTACTTCGAGTTATCTTTATCCCTTCTACCTTTTCTGAACTCCATCTTCCAAGATTGTGTGATTGAGTAAAGGATCTGGAAATTTTTGAAAACCCTTGCCAACAATTTTTTTTTACCACTTTATATCCCCTAAAAGGGTTAATTCATGTCTTAGAAACTAATTTAAAAAGCTAGTTTTAGTGAATTTATTATCAGATGGCATTAACCAAATATATATTAGTTCCTAGATAATATTACAATATTTAAATGGTCCTTCTGTTCATTAGAAATAAAGGTTAAATTCCACAACGTGAATGTTTCAGGCAAAGTGGATTATCAGGTGCAAAGAGAATTAAATACCTCTCAAATTTCAACATGAAGGTGGCTGCCTCTTCTGTCGTGTAAATCTAGAAATGCTATGAAAGTAGACGCAAATTAGTAACTTTACGATGTTAAATCTCTTGAAAATATAAATCATTTGACTTTCACCTGAGGAACAGATACTGTTACACTACAAGTGTTGAATTCTCATACTTCATGGGTACACTGCTGACTGGTACTGAGTGAAAAGTCAAAGAGAACAGGTCCCCATTTGATAGCCTAGATGATAGGAGAAATACTCCATTTACTGTGACAAAGTAGGCAGTTGTAACATAAATAGCTCCTAGCTATGCTTTGGAAGGGATATTTTCCTTAGATGGCTCTGTAGGAACCTCTGTGACAAGCTGTTATATCTTTTACAAATCTGCCAGCTACTTTTTTATGAGCTTCAGTTGCTCTTTATGACTATAATAAAAGGAGAGTAGCGGCCATGTGTGCATCCAATGGTCCCCAAAGCAAGCATCCTTATACAGAAAATGTAATGAGATCTTTGGATGTTCTTCCCTTCAGCTGGCTGGTTGTCATCTTAACTGTTCTTTCCAAACCATTTCATTGCCACTTTAATAAAAAACGTATGTGTGAAGTATGTTTGATAGT
The DNA here is from genome assembly GCF_037783145.1 of Equus przewalskii. Classification (NCBI taxonomy): domain Eukaryota; kingdom Metazoa; phylum Chordata; class Mammalia; order Perissodactyla; family Equidae; genus Equus; species Equus przewalskii. Next base: position 58,489,721 of record NC_091846.1, read on the forward strand.
TCTCATTATTGTTAATTAATCTGATAATTGCCAAAATAGTATGTCCAACTATCAAAAAAAGAACACATAAATCAATAAGGAAATTAACATTTCCAGTAATTTATACAGTATCGTTTGATAGACACCTTGTAATAAGTTTAATTAAAAATATGTTTATTCACAGTGCAATAAAATTATATGACATTTTCAATAATTATCTTTAAATGTTGCAAGTATAAATTTGAGACTGTAATAATTTTTAAAGGACATAGTTAAAATAACACCATGTATTATTTCTTGCAATAAATTCGTAAATTTTTGCATTCTTTGAATTCTACGTCTACATAGATGAGCCGCACTGAATTTTATTCTCTCATAGACTCTTTACCAAACTAAACTTTGCCGTTAAAAAGGTTGACTACGGCTGTTGGCGTAGTGGTGTGGTTCTTGCACTCCACTTTGGTGGCCTGGGGTCTCCAGGTTTGGATCCCAGGCGTGGACCTGTACACCCTCATTAAGTCATGCTGAGGTGGCATCCCACATACGAAACAGAGGAAACCTGGCACAGATGTTAGCTCAGGGCCAATCTTCCTCACTGACAAAAAAAAAAAAAAGGGTTGGTAAGAAACTACACCAAAAAATTCATTAGAGTGCTTTATAGCCATTATATGCCAAATATATTCTTTAAACTAAAGTATAGAAGCTATATCTGCTGGGTCTCAATTCCGAAAATCAGCATGGTCACTTTTTAAATTCGTGTACATTTTCTGAATACTATACTTAATTTACTAATTTTCCTTCCTGTGGTCTCTAGAAAACTCAGAGCAAACATCTTCTAATATTTTGCTGACATGGGAGAATTTATGATGTAAAGTTTGAACTCTGTCCTTACCCCTAATCAATTTTATATTTTAACCTTATATTCCTTTCTTCCAATTTGTTGTTTATTTATATGTTTCCTTGTTTTTTTTTAAACTATAGCAAATATGGTAATATGCATTTTTATAAGTCATTACAAACTTTTCTGAATGAGGTATCTGTGTAAAGCAAACAAATTTGCGAGCATCCAGTGCATCTTACTCAAGACTTTTTTGTCTTTCTTGAGGTCAGCACCACGGTTATTATTTCCCTCTTTACATATGTCTTCATTTTTTATAAAATAAAATCTAAATGCGGTAATTGATATACAAGCACCTGTATGACATCCTAGTCCCAGGTGTTACTATTTGTCACTATTGTTACTATTACCAGTTTGAGGCATGCTTAATACTTTAGCATGGTCAAACTGCTTTTAAATCCTAATACGTGGAGAATTTTTGCCTCCTTGTAGCACCCTACACTTGCAATGTTTTATCCACTTGTCTTTATCTTTCAGAGTTCTACTTTAAGACTTAATTTAGGCATCACTTTTTCCACTAAAGATGTTCTTAGCCTCCCGTTGAGTACAGTTGCTTTACCATTTTTCTGTAGTGCTCTTACCTCTACAAGATCAGTCCATCCACATAACCGGATGCTTAAATAAATATCGACCTCCCCACCTGGTCTCATCACCATTGCCTAAAATAGGTTAGTCTTTTTCTTTTTTTCCCACTTTCCTGCTTTTTCTCTATCTGCTGTTTTTATTTAGAAGGTCTTTCCATGCTCAATGCTTTCCTCCATCTTAGCTGACCTTCAGGTCTCATCTCCTCCATAGGCCATTCCTCAAGGTCTGAGATTTTTCTGACCCTTCATGCCTCTGAACTACTACCATCATTCCTAGGTATACGTTCACCTGGTATTTTGCATGTACTGCGTGCTGTTGTTGTTAATTGCTTAAAAAACATGTTCTGCATCTTCAATTAGTCTGAAACTTTAAAGCTCTGGTAAGCACTGGCTCTTAATTAGAAACTTTAAAGTTCTGCCTCTTAATACAACAAATCTGTCGATGTTCATCTGAAGATCTCTATGAACCTTTTTAAAGTTACACGTAAGAAATTTATATCTACATTTATATATACACTTTTTCAAAGAAACGATGTCTAAAAGTCTTGATCAACTTAACAATGGCACCCATGTCTAAAATCCATCCATACTGGTCCTGTCTCCTATTGGGTTGTATTAATCATATTATCCTTTTAAGGATATTTTTAAACATTTTATTTTATCACAAGATATAAAGTACAAACAGAGATTTTGTAAAATATATTTGTAGTATAAATTAAAGACTAATCCTAAAGAGAATGCCCATGTAAATACCATGAAGATTAAGATATAGAAAATGACCTGTATCTAAGAAGTCCCTCAGAAGACCCTCCACATAGGAATTCTCTTCTTTTCTCCTAGAGCTAATATTTATCTTATATCTGAATACATTAAAGTAGAAATAAATAAAAATTGAGATACGCTATGATCATGGATAGGGAGATTTCTGTTGGGAAGTAATTCTTCATCATCTCTCATGTTTTTCATACAGAGTCACAACTCCTTATTCTGGAATATCTTTTCAAGGATGTTCGTATCACAAAGAGTCTTGGAAGACAGAGATGGAGTGTGTGTCTCCTGAGCAAAGGGAAAACTTGTTTTCTGTCCAGTGTAATAAAGATACTGTCTCCCTCTTGGGCAAAGGTTAGTCAGGCTTATTGTTCAGTATAAAGTGTGTTTCCTAGACCAGCATTTGTGAGACTGTGGCAGGCTAACTTGGTATCTTACATAGAATAAAATTTCAGATCCTTCACAGTACTTGACAATTCTATCTCATAGAGATATTAATTCTCCATATATTTATACATAGATTCAATAAATCTCAATCACATCATAAAATGTTTTTTGTTGCACTTGACAGACTTATTCATATATAATATAATTAATATACTTATATAATTTACAAAAATGAATATACTTATATAATTTTAAAAAGACAAGAATAGGCAAGATATTTCTGAAGAAAAAAAGTGGAAGAATATCATCTACAAGCTATCATAACTTTTTACAAAGTTAAAGTGATTAAGACAATGTGTAATTGGTGCAGGTATTGGAAATAGACATTGGAACAGAAAAAAGAGCACCCAAATAGATTCATACTTGTATGGACACTTGATATATGAGAGAGATGTTGTGGCACATAAATGAAGAGCAGACTCTTTAATAAATGGGAATAGTACAATTTCATATCAACATAAAAAATGAAATTTGGTGGCCAGCCCAGTGGTGTAGTGGTTAAATTTGCCACTCCACTTCACCAGCCCAGGGTTTGAGGGTTTGGATCCTGGATGCAGACCCACACATCAAGCCGTACTGTGGCGACATCCCACATACAAAATAGAGGAAGATTGGCGCAGATGTTAGCTCTGGGACAATCTTCCTCAAGCAAAAAGTGGAAGACTGGCAACAGATCTTAGCTCATAGTCAATCTTCCTATCCAAAAAATAAAAGAAAAAATGAAATTGGTGTCCCATAGCATATCATTTCCAAACTTCATTTGTACGTTTATTAAATACATAAGTGTGAATGGTAAAAAAATATAAAACTTTTAAGCAGTTAATATAGCTAATATTATTGTTAACTTCTTTGGAGTTGGGGAGGAGTTTTTAAACAGCATACAAAACATAAACCATAAAGGAAAAGATTTATAAATATAGTTATGTGAAAATTAAGTCTTTGTTCTTCAAAAGACATTGAGAGATGGAAAACATAACCCACCAAATAGAAGGTATTTGAAACTTTACGTATATATATTTGCATTATGTTTTCGACCTCTCCATATATACATACATATATAGGTATATACAATCTCTCCATACATACATATATGTGTGTGTGTGGGTGTATGTGTGTGTATATATATATACAGGATAAAATTGAAATTAATAAAGACAAAAAAATGAGCAAACTTTCAATAGATATTTCAAAAAAGGGCTATTCAATGACCAACACACATTTCAAATGGGATTTAAGAGTGGTATAATTAAAAATAAAAATCTGAGTATAACAAATGCTGTGCTACACTGTATAAGGCAATGAAACTCTCCCTGTTTACCATAGAGAGTGTAAAGTGACACAGTGACTTTGGAAAACAGTTTGGCTGTGTTGACAATCTACATATGGTGTGACACAGCAATTCCAATTCAAGACAGGCACCCTGAATTAGCTCTAGCTCTTCTGCACATATGCACCAAAGTGTCAGAAATGTTTACAACAGCATTGTTTATAAAAGACTCAATGTGGAACTGGCTCAAATTTTCATCACGAGAGCATGAAAAAATAAAGTGGTATATCTTAAGGTAATACTTTCTCCCAGTGGAACTGATTAAAATACAGCTAGACACACACGGATGTATCTCACAAACATAAAGAAGCGAGTGCTGAAGAATAGATCATGGATAAGTTCCTCTGGATACAGCAAAAATATGCAGTGAGTAAATGCTATTATTTGCCATATGTGTGTACATGTATGTGTGTGTGTGTATTTATAGGTAGTAAAGTGATAATGAAGAAGCTGATAAACATTTGAGACACTGGCCAAAACCTCTAGCCCATTGTCGAATAGAAATGTCTTTGATGACATTTTGTTTCTTTCCTGATCTCGAATAAACGGTTCATTTCATAATTAACATGATGTTTGTTCTTGAGTTTTAGAAATAACTTTATTCAGGTTGTGGAAGTTCACTTTCATTTCTAATTTGCTCAGAATGTTTTTAAATCACAAATATATATTGCAGTTAAAAGCCTTCTTAGCATTTTATGTGACAGACGTGATATTTTTCTCTACACTCTATCTGAGATGTATTTCAGGCATTGATTTCGTAATTCAAAAAATCAATCCAGTATTACTGGGATTAAACCAACTAAGCTATGATGTATTATTTTGTTACCAGTTTGCTAAAATTTTGTTCAAGATTTCTGTTTATGTTCTTAAATTAGGGTTTCCTTTAATTTGCTTTTCTGTAATGTCATGTCAGTTATTGGTATAAAGGTTATGTAAGCCTCATGAAATTATGTGTAATGTATTCCCTATTTTTCTATACTCTGCACGAGTATAGAAGCTAGGTATCCTGCTTTTCCTTTAGTATTTTTAGAGTATTCAGGGGAAATCATATGAGCCTGAAATTTTCTTTGTGGTAAAGATTTTTAATGTTGCCTCCATTGTGTCAATGAAAATGTTTATCATTGAATTATTTATTGTTCAATGGTTTTATAATTGAATTAATATGATTCAATTGCCTTAAAGTTATGAGATTTTATATGTTTTCTACTTCTTCTTTTCCTCTTGCCTATTTAAAGTTAAATTTTATTTCATTAATAAAAAATTGTTCATGGGCCAGCCTCGGTGGCCTGGTGGTTAAGTTTGGCATGCTACACTTCAGTGGCTGAGGTTCGGTTCCTGGACACAGATCTACAACACTCCTCTGTCAGTGGCCATTCTGTCACAGTGACTCACATACAAAAAGAGGAATACTGGTTGGAGATGTTAGATCAGGGCAAATCTTCCTCAGCAAAAAAGAGGAAGATTGGCAATAGATGTTAGCTCAGGGTAAGTCTTCTTCAGCAAAAGAAAAAAAAAAGAAAGAAAAAAATTGTTCATAATATAGGTATGTTTTACTTTTGGCAACATCTGTACCTAATGTCCTATTTTCATTTCTGATATTGGTTACATCATATATGTCTTCTATAGCCTAGTTCTGATCAACCTTTCTATAGATTTATCAATTTTTGTCATTTGAAAATAGTATTATATTATAAAATATTTGTTTATGTAATTTTGGTTTCAGTCTTATTATTTTCCCTATATTATACATTAGTTTATTTTTACTATTTTTAGTTTATTTTGAATTTTTTCCATCATCTTGAGTCACATTCTTTTTAACACAATGATTTTTAGTCTTTCTCTCTTACAATATATCCATTAAATGTGATAACGTTTTTGTTGAGCGTTGATTTAGCTGCATTGCAAAGATTTGTCATTCATTTCAAAATATTTTCTAATTTCCAATATGATTTCTTCTTGGACTCTTTGGCTATTTAGAAGTATATTTCTTAATCTCAGAACTACTAAAGGTCTTATATAGATATCTGTGTGTTATTATTTTTGGTTTATTACAATTGCTGCATATAATTTCAATCCTTAGAAGATTGTGTTGAAATTTGCATTATGAACCATTAAATAATCCATATTTTCAAATTTTGTTTATTGCAGGTGTTGGGAGCAGTGATTTGTATATACATATATAAAATTTTATATATATAGTAATTTTTATATATAGTGAATTATATAAAATATATATATATAACATAAAATTCAAATACATATAAATATTAGGTTTTCTTAATGAGGGTTATACCCTCTATATACTTACAGAATTTTTATTTGCTTGTTTTCCATATTGCAAAGATTGTTAAAATCTCCCATTATGATTATGAATTTGTCTATATCTCTTTCTAGCTCTGTCATTTTTGAGGTTTATATGTTGAGGCATTATTAATAGATTCATACTAATTTAGAGTCATACTGTATTTTAGTACTAAAAAGGGACCCTCTTTATGTCTGGGAAAACATGTGGAGAGAGTTTCATCTGGAAATTAAGGCGTTCAAAAGTGTTTTTATATACTTGGGAATTTAGAAAGCAATACACATGGCCAGGACAGGACAATGCTCATAAAAAACCTGAAAAGATCCTAAATTTTCACCACAGGGTTGTGATAGGCTTAGAACAAGCATGAAGCAAAGGCTGAGGCTGAAGCAGAGCTGGAAATGGCCTAGCCAGTTGTTAAAGGACTGCTCAGTGCTGGGCTAATTCACTCTGACTGGGAGAGGTGGTTTTTGTTTCATACTATTTTGTTTAAGTTCCTGGTATTCAAGAAAATCTCAGTTAAAAAACTGGCTGAACAAAAGCTAGCCTGCAACAATTAAGAATAACAAACCCTGGAGAAGGTGGAGACTGATTTACAGTATTCCCAAATGGTGATAGTCAAATTTCCATTTTAAACAACAAAAATAAATAAAAGTAGTCAAAAAAAAGAAAGTATGACTCATTCTACGAAAAAGTCCATAGGAAGCAAAGACATTGGACTTACTAGACGATGACTTTAAACCAACGATCTTAAACATGCTTAAAGAGCTGAAAAACTAAAGGAAATATGGAAAACGAACAAAATGATATTGTCAATAAAGAGAGAGAAATTATAAGACGAAATCAAACAGATATTCTGGAGGTTAAAAGTACAATTAACTGAAATGGAAAATTTATTAACGTAGTTCAACAGAAGATTTAAGCCGTCAGAAGAAAGAATCAGTGAAGTTAATGACAGGATAACTGAAATTGTACAATCATAGTAGAAGAAAGGAAAACAAATGAAGAAAAATGAACAGTCTAAGGGATCTGTGAGACATCCTTAGACCCTTGATCTGTGATCAAGTGGACCAACATTCACATTACGGGAATGAGGAGAGAGAGATAAAGAAACAGAATATTTGAAGAAATAATGGCCAAAATCTTTTCAAATGTGATGAAAGACACGAATTGCACATCCAAGAAGCTCAACAAACTCCAAACAAGATATACCCCGAGATCTGATGTGAGACAAATTATAATCAAATTGTCAAAAGTAAAAGAGAAAGAGAATCTTCAGAGCAGCAAGAGAGAAGCAACTCCTCATGTATAAGCATCTCCAATAAGATTAACAGTTGATTTGTCATCAGAAACCATCAAGGCCAGAAGGCAGTGAGAGGATGTATTTAAAGTTCTGAAAGGAAAAAAAAAACTCAGAAAGGAAAAAAATCACAATTTTAAATAATCAACAACAAAGCTATAGAGCTACGAAATAAATTCAGCGAAGTAGCGGAATACAACATCAACACACAAAATCCTTTTGTATTTCTATACGCTAGCAATGAGCAATCTGAAATGGAAATTAAGAGAAGAATTTCATTTACAATAGCATGAAAAAGAATAAAATACCTAGGGATAAATTTAACCAAGGAGGCAAAAGATTTGTATGCAAAAACTACAAAACATTGCGAAAAGATACTAAAGGAGACTTAAATAAATGGAAAAATATCATGTGTTCATGGATTGGAAAACTTAATATTATTCATGGTACAATACTACTCAAAGAATTATAAAGATGCAATGCAGCTCCTATCAAATTTCCCTTGGCCTTTTTTGCAGAAACAGAAAAAAACTCTAGAGCTCATATGAAATTCCAAGGTACATAGAATAACCAAAACAGTCTTGAAAAAAAAAACCAAAGACTCATACTTCCTGATTTCAAAATGTACTAAAAAGCTACAGTAATCAAAACAGTGTGTTATTGGCATAAAGACAGAAATATTGTCCAATGAAATAGGATGGAAAGACCAAAAACAAACCTTTCCATCCGTAGTTACTTGAGTTTTGTCAAGGAAGTCAAGACCATTCAATGGGGAAAGAACAGTCTCTTCCATAAACAGTACTTGGAAAACTGGATATATATGCAAAAGAATGAAGCTGAATACTTACCTTACACCATATTTAAAAATTAACTCAAAATGGATTAAAGACATAAATTTAAGAGCTAAGAATATAAGATATAGGGGAAATCTGCATGATATTATATTTAAAATGGTTTATTAAATATGAATCTAAAGCATAGGCAACAAAAGATAAAATAGATAAATTGAGATAAAAAGATAAACAAATAGATTTATCGAAATTTAAAACTTTGGGCATCGAAGAACACTATCAAGAGAGTGAAAGGACAATCCACATAATAAGAGAAAATATTTTCAAACTATATATCTTATAAGGGACTAATATTGAGAATATATACAACAAAAAGACAAATGAAAAATAAAAATAGGCAAAGAATTTGAATGGACATTTATCCAAAGAAAATATACAAATAGTCAATAGGCACATAAAAAACGGCTCAACATCATTAATCATTAGGGCAATGCAAATCAAAACCACAATGAAATACCATTTTACATCTACTAATATGGTTATAATAAAAAAAATAAAGAGTGAGTGTTGACAAGTATGTGGGCAATATGGAACAATGGTACTTTGCTAGTGGGAATGTAAAATGGTAGAGCTACTATTGAAGACAGCTTAGTGGTTCCTCAAAAACTTAAACATACAATTGCCATATGGCCCGGCAATTTTACTCCTATGTAAATATTCCAAAAAATCGAAAACGGAGACTCATACATACATCAATGATCATAGCAGCATTATTCACAATAGTCAAAAGATAGAAGTAGCCCTAACGTCCATCAACAGATGAATGAATTAAAAAAATGCAGTATATGCATTCAGTGAAATATGGTTGTACCATAAAAACAAATGAAGTTCTGACACATGTTCCAACATGAATGAAGCTTTTAAATATTGTGCAAAGTGAAATAAGCCAGACACAAAATGACAAATATTATATGATTCCACTTATATGAAGTATTTAGAATAGGCAAATTCATAAAGAAATTAGGTTAGTGGTTACCAGGGCAAGGGGCAAAAGAGAATGGAGAGTTATTTAATGTTAAAAATTACATGACTCTCAAATTTTATGACAAATTCCTTGTTTTCAGCCCTAATTATTATTAATATATTAACTATCATCAAGCACGTTGATGCTGACAGTTAAATTTTGCAGTGTGGGTTATTGCTCTCTCTCTGTCTCTTTCGCATTCTTTCTTTTAATTCTTGCTTTGTATTACCTTCAAACCATTTAGGAATGTCTTTTTTCCTCAATCCAGCCTTCACTGGGGTGAAGTAGGAAGGAAACCTATTTCTCATCCCAGTCTCTAAGTCTTCATCCAAAAAGGTCACATTTTTTTCTAATATATGTGGGGTTATATTGCGTCTAAAGCAGGAAATAAGCTTTACCTGGTATTTCTGATGGATCGGTAACAAGCCCTTCAACTTTTTTCTTCCATATAGTAAGAACCCTGGGAAGGTCCACCCTGACACCCTCAGCAGGAACTACAAACCATACTTTTGCTTTCCTACAGGGTGGGTAATTCTTACCAGGCTCTTCAACTTGGTTTGTGAGATAGAGGACCCTTCCTATTCTCCACAAGCTCTGAATAGTCCGGATACATTAAACCTCACTTATTTCCTATCAGTGAGAAACTAGAGGGGTGGAGAAGTGAGACAGTGGCTCCGTAAAACTCAAACCTAATGAAGCATTGGCTGGGAAATCTTGACACAAATTGTAAGAGCAAACAAACCACAGGTGCTTTTGCAGGTGCAGGCCAGGTGGGCCTTGGCAGATGATTTTGAACTGTGTGAGTTGTAGCTTTTACTATCCGGCTGCAGCTGATAGTGTAGGTTCAGCTAAAATAGTAAATTACTGGGAGGCATCATTAACTTTCAATTAAGATTCACTTCCAAACAAGCAGCTATTCAACCTAAAGATTTTTGTTTTTCAAATATGGCTGGAGTTCACATGCTTAAATTGTGCACTAATACACACCAGTTGTGCATAATTCTTGGAGCCATTGATCATTAGATTTATGGGAGTTGCTAGGCAGAAATAAAATCACCCATCTACCTTTTCTCTAGTCTCACACAGAAATAAATGCTATAATTCCCAACTCTGAAAGCACAAGAATTACAAAAAATCTATATAAACACTTTTCCCCCAAAGAAGGTAAGGCAAAAGTCCTTACTTATTAAGTGTGGGCTGCACAGAGTGACGTTATTCCAAAGAGGAAACTATGAAAAGGAGGGAAAAAAGATTTTAAAGTCAAGGAACCTGACCAATATTGTCTCAGCCCAGTGATCAAGGTTAACATCAACAGTGATAAGTCGTGCTGCTAGTATGTATCCTTGACCTGATGTGAAGAGGATGTCAGTTCATCTCTGTGGCCTTCCTCCCCAAAACCCATATGCCCAGTTTACTCATGAGATAAATATCCAGTAAATCCCAAGTCGGGAACATACGACAAAATACCTGACCGGTACTCCTCGAAGCTGTCAGGTCATCAAAAAAAGAGTCTGACGAACTGTCATAGACAAGAGGAGCCTCAGGAGACCTGATGACTCAATATAATGTGATGTCTTGGATGGGACTCTGGGACAGGAAAAGGACATTAGGGACAATCTAAGGAAATTCGAATAAAGTAAGAACTTTAGTTAATAACATTATTGGTTCCTTAATTGTGACAAACACAACTCTTTGTACCATCTTCACAATTTTTCTGTAAGTCTAAAACTATTCTAAAGAAAAGGATGTTTTAAAAAACAGTTATAGATAGCAGAAAATGTGGCTTTTGATTCAGTAGACGTGAATTGGAGCCTGAGACTCTGCATTTCTGGTCAACTGGTCTTGCTCATGCTGCTGGTTCTGCTTGCCTTGGCCCAATGCAGTTGTTCCCAAACAGCGGTCCCAGGGCCAGCAGGATTGGCATCACCCAGAACGTATTAGAAATACAAAGTCTCCCACCACAGACCAACTGATTCAGAAAGTCTGGGGTCGGGGTCCAGCAATCAGCTTTAAAGCAAGCCCCCCTGGGATGCTGACTCTGCCAGCCTGGGATCACAAACGTCTTTTCTTCTTGACTATCAGCTATCACACAGGGCATCCATGCCTACCACCAGAATTGAGGCAATAATCTTGTATAGACTTCTTCACCAGCACCATTGTGCTGGCCCTGGTTAATAGCATTTCTCTTATCTTCTAATAGCTTCCTTTTAGGCCTTTACTACCTTAGCTTTTGACAAAGGAGAAAAGATCTTATCCTTAAAATAAAGTTCTTTTTTTCATATCATATCACTCACACTGGTCCCATCCCTAAATAATTTATACTTAAATTCCCCTTAATCCATAGATTATTAATCCAAGTAGAAATGATATTTTTACATAAGATGAGGTAAAGATCTCTTTTATTTTTCTATAAAGAATAAATAATTGACACAACATCACTATTAAATAGCTCATCTAATGTAATATGCATGTGTCTGTCTCTATTCTTTTATATTGTTAATTTGCTTTCCTGGAACTATTCCACACTGCCGGAATTAATACATTTTATAATTTGTAATTGTGATATATATTGATATTTAATAGAGTAGGTCATACAACCTTGTTCTTCAATAATGTCCTCTTTATTTTTGGTCTGTTGCAATGTGTATATATTTTGAAATAAGCCACAATTTATAAGTGTGCTTCAGAAGAATATATGTCTTTATGATATCAGGTCTCCCTACCCATGAACATGGTGTACAACTCAGTTTATTTAGATCTTTTATGTATTTGTATCCAAATGATAGATTTATTTCTATGTATAATAGATGCAGAGTTTTTTCTATTTTAAATGATATATTTTATGTTTTTAGCTCTTGTATGAGAATCTAATTATCTTTACTATGTTGATCTTAAACCCAAAGACTTGCTCAATTTTCTTATGTCTATTTTTTAATTATATTTTCTTGGTTTCACTAGGGGAAATTAATAGAATCTGCAAATAATGAGACTTTATATGTTATTACATTCTATCCTTATTCTCATCTTATTCCTCTGGCTAGTGCCTCAATATCGGGTTAAATGGAGGCAGCTATATATACTAGGCACCTTTAGGCCGTTCTTAATTTTGGAAGAAATACCTTTACTTCAGTGTTATCGTAGATAACTCTTATTACCTTAAGGATGTTTCTTTCTACTACTAGGCTTTTTGTAGTTATGAATGAGTGTTAACTTTGATCAAACACGTACTCTGCCTCTCAGTTTTATCAGCAGGCCATAAGATAGAATAGAGAGAATGGGAAGAGTAATATGCAAACGTGTAATGTCTATGTGGATGGTCAACAAAAGACTGCCCTCAGGAGGAGGCACCCAATAATCAGATTAGATGTACATCGTCTCTATTCTATGTCTCCTAAATTCTTTTTTATTTTCTACATCTTCTCTCTCTGTGTGTTGCACTCCAGATGATTTGTTGATACCTATATTCCACTTAACCAATTTTCCAGCTTTGGTTAATCTACTAGTAATTTTGTTTGTTGAGTTATAATTTCTATGATCTTTTCCTCATTTCTAGAAGATCAACTTTTCCTTTTTCAGATTTACCTAATTATCCTGATTTCTATCTTTGCTCACAATGTCAATCCCTATATTTCATGTAACTATTGTATGAACATGTTTTTTACCCTATTTACATTACAGTTTTAATATCTGAAGACCTTGGAATCTAATTCTGCTGTTTCTACCCCTAGTTTTATTTTGTGGGACTTTTAAGAGGCCTGAATCAAGACTGTTCATTCATCCAGAGAGACTTTGCCTTGTTTACTGTCAAGGATCAGAGGGCGATAGTAATCTGGAATGTTTTTAAATTAATTTATTTGATTGAGGGCTAACTGAATATGCGAATAGTTAAAATTTGATTAGTTGATGATAGTAACATTCACATTTCTCTAATGGATTGAGTAGATCCTTCAAGGTCATAAGAGCTTGGGATTAAGTTGGTTTTCTCTTTTCTTTTCCACCAAAAGGGAATTGTTTAGAAAACATTTATCTGATATTCAGAGTCAAAATTTCCTTGGGTTGGTTATTCAAGGTCTTAAGCTGGGTGATTGGTTAGGAAGACTGGGATTCCTATTTAGTTTTTACACTAAGCCATTTTTGTATATAATCATCCTCCAGTTGTAGAGTATATATGTTGGTTATATATTACCTGATCTTGTTTTCTAGAATCTCATTTGGGACAGATTTCAACCAGGCCAAAGGAATGGTAAATATTTGGCCTCCTTTCAAATCTCAATAATGCAAATGACAGATAAATATTAAGATTTTCCTTTAGGAACATAGAGGGGCAGACTAAGTCTCTTCAGACTATAAAGGGCTACCAAAAGCAAGCAGGACCTTTATCAACATTCAGAGAGGAGATTCTTTTTCATAGAGAACATAGCTCTGGTTTTAGCCTTGGGGTAAATAGCTATGCTGGAAATCTCTCTGAATGGGTGGTAGTAGAGACGTAGGAAATATGTCAGCTATTTCGGTTTTTTTTTTATTTTACTTATGTCTGTGTGCAATGTATACTGCTGACAGTTAGGCTTAAAGCATGAATCTTCAGGTAGATGACATACCCATACTTATGTCTGCTGTTCAGGCACATAGCCAGAAGGAGTCTCCAGAAGAGTTAAAGGATAAGTGGTATATTTTTTTTTTAAAGTGAAAGTGGCAAACAAAAGTTTTTTGAAAGACTGTTAGAGATCACTGCCATGATTTGGCGGTTTAATTTTCAATAGGACCCATTGAAGCCAACGTGTCTTGCTCCTTGACTGGGATTTTCACTGTGTATAATAACCGGGTCCTTTGAAGAACTTGAATCCTTTGTCTGTACTGTTGGTATTTTTCAATTATTGACTCTGTGAGAGATGTGCCTGATACTTGCTCTCTGCTAAAATTTTTCTACTTTTCTTACCTAGGAACTTTGATTTTAAAATCAATGTCAATTTTTGCTGTGGACTCTCAGCATGAAAACATAGTTTCTGTCATTTATACATTCATCAAAGTCTTTGGCCAACGTCAGTTGATACCCTTTGTGTCCAGGGCTTTTATGAACTTGTTCATTTTCCCATGTGCTTACTTGATTGTAATTTATTTTGAGTGGGTGAGTAGTCAATATATTTCATTTGTAAACAAAAAGCCCACAGTAAACTCACTTGGGTGGATTTCTCTAAATTTCTTAATTTTTGTCTGTTCTTTGAACAGAGAAAGCTAACTCCTGTCTCAATAAGCTTCCATTTGCTCTACTGTGTAACTAGTATAATCTTTTCTATCGTTTCCATTTGAATTGATCCTTCTCATCATGCAGGCTTTAGCTTAAATGGCTCTTTTCCTGTTGACCTTTCCATATTCCTTCCATCAGTGTAAACCTGTATTACTTTATTGGTGCCCCTGAGCATCATCTAAAATTATTTTTAATTGTTGCATATCATTTCTTTTCTTCCCCCACCATTATGAAAAATCACTGAGCATACTTATCTTATCTGGCTTGTTCATCATTTTATCCCTAGACCTAGAGCTACTCAAAACATATGCTCAGCATTGAAATCACTGTTAGATGAATGATTGAGTGATTGAGTTTAATGTCACGGATTTGTTTCAGAGGGAAAGTACCAACCTAGGGTGACCATAAATCCCAGTTTGTGTAGGACAGTCTTAGTTTAACCTACTGTCCCAGGTTTAATTAATTATTATTAATAGCATTTCATTTTCTGATTATCTCCATAGAGTAATTTTCATACTGGCAAGGTTGAACTTGAGGTATTCTATGCTGTCTCTCCTGGAGGAGAATATTAAGTCTCTGCTAAGGGTCTGGCTGATCAGTAACAAGAGTGGCGTATGAATGCTACTACTTGCATGATATAAGAATGCTAGTGTTTTTTTTTTTTAACAATTGTCATATGGATTGAAAACATGCTTTGGATTTTTCTGGTTATTGCTAATGCAGTGATAGTCGGTATGTTTCTGATTGCATTAAAAAATATTGCAGCAAATAATCAAAACGAGAGTGTATTAATTCACATTTTGAATATAGTAAAGGGGTTATTTCCTTTCCATAAAGAACTAAGCCTAGATGCAGCTCTTATGGAAGAAACTTGGAATTAATCTCAGTCAAACCAGGATAAAAAATTAATGAGGGCAGACTTTTGTACTTTAATTTTTTGTGGAATTTAGAGCATAGTAGTCTGTATTCAAATTTGGCATACTTTTAGGTTGCTTGCATTATTTCAAGACGCTTTATGCGGTTTGTATTGGTCATTTTACAACCCTCTCTGATGTAGCTGTGTGTTCTTTGTTTTAAATAGATCCTATTATGATGATTTGTAGACCATTTTGTGGGCAAAATGATGTCCTCACAACTTGTCCTCAGGCATTTTTTGGTCACAAGAAGCAATTTTATGATGGTGAAAGCAGGTCTGGCTTCATACACTGCTTTCCCAGGAGATGGTTACAGGCTTAGGCGTTGCCTTTGTTACGGTTAAACTTGGATGCAAGAAATACTGAAGTTCAAAATAAGTTTTAACAAGATAGAACTTTATTTCTCTCCCATATAAATGGAGAAGGCCAGAGGTTGGCAGAAGGAGACTGAGATTTCAGCTCTCCAATGCTCAGGAACACAAGTTCCTTCCACTTCATCATCCTGCCGTCCCTGAGTGTGAGCTTCATGGTGATGGTCTAGGATGGCTGCTGGGGACTCTGTTACTTCATCTTTCTACCGAGAAGTAAGGTGGAAAAAGAAAAAGGAGCAACGGGCCATGCGTGATCATCAAATGTTTTTAATCAACACATGACCCTTCTGTCCATCTCATCAACTAGAGCTTGGCCATGTGGCCACACTTTTACAGGGAGGGAGGCTGGGAAATCTTGCCTTTACAACAGATAGTCATTTGCCCTCTTAAAAAGTGGGAGGTCTTTATTAAGGAAATGAGGGAGAAGAGAACTTTGGGTAGACAACTAGCAGTCTCCGCCACACTTTATACAACATATGGTTTAAGAGAACAATAGGCTAAGGGAAATTGGCAGGAACCTCATTTTGGCCATTTGAACATCCTTTCTTTGACCTACAAAGGTAAAACCTTCTGTCTTCTTGAGATACTGAGGCGGATGGGATGCTTCTGTCTTACATTCTTTTTAACTCCATTCCATGCTTTTTATGGAATAGCTAATCTAATTGATAAGTGTGGTACTAGTTGGATCATGTTTTTATTAATGTATTAAAAACATTGTCGTTAAAGTAAGAAACAGACTCTGCTTAGCTTGCTTCATGAAGTAGTAAGAGAAAGTGTCATTTTTTTCTATCCAAATGTTAAATACAATGGAGAAGGGACCCATTTGCAACCTTCAGATAGAACCCAGAGGATAGGAAAAGCAACTGCTATGCAAGATTTCCAAAGTTCACTTAAATTACAAGGCAGATTTTGAGGGTTGTCAAAAATTTAATTCTGGATTAATTTCAGTTATTATTGGTGGTTTGCAGTTCTGAATAAACAAGAATTTTAAAACAACACAAGATATATTCTTGGTATAATTCAAACAAAAGTCATACACCATTTAATTTCAAAATGAATATGTGGAGTATTATAAAAAAGAAACATAAGCAATTAAGAAAATATAATCTGAAAGCAATGAAAAAAGCATATATATGTTAATTTGATGCTGTTAGTTCAATTCCATAATAGTCACAGCATAACCACTAAAACTTTTATGACCTGTTTCCTAAACTAAAGATTATATCTTAAAAATTACATTTCATGAAAAAAGTTGTTTTACATGCATAAATCCAAGCTCATATTTACAACTGAGTGCCTGCCTTACTCCCGGATATGCGCAATGTTGTGTGGCTTCTTGCTGACCATCCCGGCAGTAATTCACGCTCTCCAGCTTCTACAGTACAGCTGTGAAGTCAGTAGGGAGTCATTCAATTATTTGTGATTTTACACATCTGTCAGTTAAATCTGAACATCAAATGCAAAATTATACACAGAAGGACATTATGAGGATTTGTGACTTTCCCTGGAGGATGTTAGATCTATATACCAACAAAAGATCCATAAATGAATCTTTCTATCCATAAGAGATAAATATTCCTTTTCCACTAATGCTTGTGCTATAGCAGCCCTAAGAATTTTCAAAACAGAAGGAGGTCCTGTAATCATGAATAAACTGAAAATGGATCCTGCAGATTAATTTGGCATTTTCTTTAGAAAATATGAGATTTCTGAGTGCAATGTGGAATAACAATGGTTACCACTTCAGAGGAAATAAAATACAGACTGAACATTCTTCCCATCCATATGAGTTTGGGTGAAAGATCTCAAAATGAGTTGAGCATGTCAAAGAATTGAGGGCACACAAAACACACAACGTAACTCACTGATTGTACAAAATTACCTGTTGTTAGTTGATTCTTACAGTGTCACCTCAATTTAAGAGAGAATAGTCATGTTACTTGCTACTATTGTCATTTGAAATCTTTGAGTCAAATATATTATGAAATTTTGTTTTCTGTATAATTATGAAAAAGTATGGATCATTTATCTATGGTAGCATTTGAATACTTTCAGATTATATTCAGCTCAAAGTTTAAAGGATGTCTGGTTTTCAATATTAAAATTTAAGTTTTTAAATAGTTTTGAGATATCGATTCTTCTTACCTATTTGATTCATTTCTTATCTTTAATTTCTTAGCATCATGCCATAAAAATGATGGTAGGCCAGAAAAATTTGATTAACATTCTGGCTTTCTGTTTAATGAATTTGTCTTTAGTTTAGGAGTTTACCTCATAAAATCAATTTCTTCACCTGAATTTCAAGAGGAAAGACAACAGCTCTTAGGATATTTGTAAATAGTTAATGAGAAAACATATATATATATATATATGTGTGTGTATATATATATATACACATATATATACGTTTACCCTACTGATAAGTAAATTACTAGTCTCCTCTCCTTCTTTAGTTAATATTAACACAATTTATGTTTCTATATTGGAGTCTTTTCCATGGTAAGACTATCTCATACATAGATATAATATCAGCTGCCCTTTACTCAGATATAAAATAATTCATCTATAAGAATGCAAGAATACAATATATATTTTTACTTCTTACTAAAGAAAACACCAAATTAAAAAGAAACAAACATTATGGATGGTACTTAATAGAAATCTTGCAACATGAAAATACTTCTGATAGTGAATTTTTTTCCTGTTATCTATTCAAAAATCTGAAGACTATTTCCACCCCAACGCTCCCGTTGTTTTTGTAGGCAAGATGGAATTTTGCTGTGCAGTTCTCTAGTTAGGTATGAACGCCCTTTGAATCTTTTGGTGGTGATCCTGAACCCCTTCCCATTCGTTGTTGTATCCATCATTTGTGAGGCAAAAACAGAGCAGGTTAAGTTTGACACCGATAACTGTGAATCAAATTTGACAATTTGACCTTTGTGTTATCTCGCGTTAGCACTGTGTCCCCAATCATCTTCAAGACCCATAAAATATAATAGCTAAAGCACTTATTAGGGGCAAGAAAAAGGAAGGAATGGGAAAACGGAATGAGAACTTGACGCCAAGATGGCTTCCCTTTCACCTTTGGCAGAAAGCAATAAAAGCTTCGGGACAAATTTTAGGGAACAAATGTTATCAATGGAATTTGAGGGAAATAGATCCAAAAGAACTGATAAATGGATAGATATGCAACACATGACAAAGAGAGATTAGTGAAAAATTCAATTCTCTGGCTACTGTTAGTGGAATTGGTAAAAACTAGACCCCATAAAGAAGAGACATGAGTAGTGGAAAAAAAAGATTGGTTTTTCTATCACTGAAAAACCTCATTCTTACTTGTTCACCTAAACAGATGTTATATTCACTCAAAAAGTAACTCAATTGTGACTATTGGTTCTTTTTAAAAAGTATACACATAATTGAAGACCACTGTGTCTACTGAATCTTGAAGATATTCTGTTAAAGGGTTAAGACACTTTTCAGAGGAATACTTGCAGGAGCGTGGTGAACAATTACTGACATGGATTTGAAACCCGCAAACAGCCAGTGACCATTAGGTAGCTAGTAACTAAAGTCTTTTGGTTTTTTTTGCAATTACTGATTATAGCTTTTAGTTGTTCAGCCACCCATTGTTAACTGTGCTGCTTAGGCAATATGCTATCCGACTCCACATAGGTTCCCATAGATAACATCTCCCTGGTGCCTGGGTCGCTGTGGAAATGGGTGCTTGAGCTGTTTTTCAGGAATTAGAACCCCTTGTCCAGTTCAAGCTAGTTGAGATCACCAACTCATCAATTGGGTCCATGCAGATGCCCCATAAGTGACCTTTTGGCATCAAGAGGCTGAAAACTCCACCCTCAGATCACCCTAACACCACCATTTTGTAAACACTTATCCTCTGAAGAGGCATGGCGTTTGAATAGCTTGTGGAGATCATCAAGTACCTCACCTCTCCTCACCTCCAGTCATCTCTCTTCCCATTTCAGACCACCTTGCCCCCTACTGCATAAATATCCCTGAGCCACCATTCTTGGGGAGGAGGATTTGAGACCTATTCTCCCATTTCCTCACTTGTCTGCCTTGTGATTAAAGCCTCTCTCTGCTGCGATCTCGTCATCTCGGTGTTTGGCTTTCTAGGAGACAGGCAAAAATGAACCTGGTTCAGCAACAGATTCTTAGATTTAATGATCATGGAAAAACATTGATAATTCTAGATATTTCTAAATGAATTAGACTAGTTGGCTTGGGAACCGACTTAGGTAGCTGCAAAGTTTTGTAAACAGATACTTTCCAGTGTAGTGACAACTGATGTACTATATTGAGTGAACGTAGGGATTTGAATGACTTATTTTCAGAGGGATAACAGCCACACACCCTTACCAAACCACAAATGCAATACATCTTCCAAAGCACAGATGATCCTAGACTGTCTTTATGATGGCCACGTGGACACATCTAATTTAAGATAATTGACATAGACTATGATAAATACTGGGATAAGGACTCCCCAGTCTTAGAGCCTTATGTACCTTAGTTATAGAAATAAAAAGAGAAAATTTGGGTAGTAGTAATTGACCTGATAACTCATTTAATACCATGGGGCTGATTGATAGAAACAACATTCATGCCATTTGAAAAAAGGGATGAAAAAAAGAAAGGAAACTGACAGGATTTCTACTGAACAGTTGAAAGCCCACTATCAAAATTTGTGGACAGAGGAGTCACTCTGACACCACCCTGGATTTAAAATGCCAGGAAATTATTTTTCTATCTATCCTAATCTAAAGAAACCCAAATCAAATTAAGAGTATCATGATTTAGAACAGAAATACTTGAAGAGAGGCTGAATTTTTTCCCCAATTAAACCCATAGTATCCAAGACAGATTGGCTGAGAGGTCAAGACCTGTCCTTCCAATCTCTTAAACTAGATGCAAAGATTTAGGAGCTCTTAAACTAGATGCAAAGATTTAGGAGCTCTTAAACTAGATGCAAAGATTTAGGTCAATTAGGCTTATAAATCTTAAAGCAAGTGTTATAAACAAATACTTAGGTTGAGAAAATAGACTAATTGGATTACTGTAATGGAACATCATGCTCATAAATAATGCCAGGAGCGTGCTTATACCCTCATCCAGGAAGGACTATTGATATTCTAAATAGTATGGAACAAAATGCCTTTAAAGGTCAGAATTGCTAATGGAGGGAGGGTGTGGTCATTTATGGGAACACTATATAGTAAGTCTCAATTAGGGCAGGACATCTCTGGTAAACATAGTCTTTATCTTTATTCTCAAATGGTCTGGGCAACACAAATTAAAAGGGGAATTTGACTTCTCTATGGAGCAACTGGTTGGAATTGGGCAGAGAAAGGAACACCATGATGTTGTTATTACAGAGGTTGATGGATAGTAAGTATGCCACCTGAAAGTCAGTGTCTATAATAGCCTGTGCTAGATATCTGGATTATGGTTATGTTCATAAACTAGTACAATCCAGAATTATTGATCAATAGCATCTAGTCTCCACCCAGTCACTGGGGATATGTAGTTAACAGTCAAAGGTCATTTCTGTTGGGAAGAAATAAGAATGATATTCTAATTTTAATGGATGTATGGTGTGTGAAATAATACTTTCATCATTCTGCTACATGTATGTATTATAACAAATGTGTTATAAGTTCATTGCTAGAATTAAGTGACGATCAAACTTATGTAGAAAATGACCCACAGGATGATAGAAGATTTCTGAAAGTTGATTTGAAGGCTCTAATTAATGCAATATCTATGGAGAATAATTGGCCAGAAAAATTTTTTTAAATGGCTTTAGAAAGATTACATAACCTATTATTATCTTACAAATGTTCAAACGACTACAGATGACAAAAACCTAAAACAAAAACAAAACAAAAAAGTAATTGAGCATGAAATACATTGTTAAAAGGCCTCATAATGAGTATAGTGGCTATTAATATGTTTAGTAGCAATAATTCATGATGCCCATTGTATACTTCAAATCCAGATGGTCATCTGGATGAAAAGAGTCTTATTCTTCTGAATGAAATATTGTAGAAACTTTTTAAGATGAATTATAAAAAGACAACTGAGACATATGCATCAAGGAAATGTTGACAGAAGTCAGAGAGTGTACTGAAAAGAAAAGTTACCCAGAGATCTACAATCCATTCTGGTCAAATCTCTTTGACAATATGTTAATGACAAATATTTAACAAATGCACTGATAGTGTTTACTAACATACTGTGCCTGGTTGGGCTAGGATTGTTCATGACAGACAAACCTATAATCCTTAGATGAGGAGGAGGTGTATACCACCCTGGAACGTGTCACACAAAATATTGATATGTAAAGTGGATATGTTTCATTATGAAAATAGGTACCGTTTTTGTAGACAATGATGGTGTATATCACTTAGTAAACTCATATATTATATCTTAACCTCAGTATTTCCTAACAAGGTAAGTATGAAAATTAGGTCTGTAGCTCTAGATATGTTAGTTCTTGACATTTGCCTTGTGACTACTTCTATCTTTGAAATTATGATTAAAGTTTGACATTGTGTAACATCTCAGATTCTTGTACGTGATTTGATAATCTGAAATTTCATTTTATCTCAATATATAATTTCTTAAAAGGCAGTATGTACTCTACCTGAATGGCATAAGCTTTTTCTAAAAATTATTTTATTGAGGTCACATTAGTTTACAACATTGTGTAAATTTTAGATGTACATCACTATGTTTTGGCTTCTGTATAGACTGCATTGTGTTCACTATGAAAAGTCTAGTTTATATCTGTCACCATACATATGTGCCCCTTTACCCTTTTCACCCTCCCCTCATCCCCTTCTCCTCTGGTAACCACCAGTCTATTTTTATCTATATGTTTGTTTGTTTATCTTCCACATATGAGTGAAATCATATGGTACTTATCTTTCTCTGTCTCACTTATGTCATTTAGCGTAATACCCTTAAGGTCCATCCATGTCACAAATGGCGTGATTTTGTCTTTTTTTATGGCTGAGTAGTATTCCATTATATATTTATTTATTTATTTATACACACACACACACACACACACACACACACACACATACCCCCCATCTTCTTTGTCCATTCACCCATTGATGGGCACTTGGATTGCTTCCAAGTCTTGGCTACTGTGGATAATACTGCAATGACAACAAGGGTGCATATATCTTTTGAATTAGTGTTTTTATCTTCTTTGGATAAACACTCAGAGTGGAATAGCTTGATCATAGAAGAAAACAGGCAATAAATGCTCTTTGACTTCAGTCTTAGCAGTATCTTTTTGAGTACCATTTCTCCTCAGGCAAGGGAAACAAAAGAAAATATAAACAAATGGGATTACATCAAACTAAAAAACTTCTGCATGGCAAAGAAAATCATCAACAAAACAAAAAGACAACCTAACTTGGAGAAAATTTTTGCAAATCATATGTCTGAAAAGAGGTTAATTTCCAAAATATGTAAAGAACCCATTCAACTCAACAACAAAAAAAATGAACAACCTGATCAAAAATGGACAGAGGATGTGAACAAACATTTTTCCAAAGAAGATATGCAGATGGCCAACAGGCACATGAACAGATGTTCAACGTGACTAATCATTAGGGAAGGGCAAATCAAAACTACAATGAGATGTCATCTCACATCTGTCAGAATGGCTATTAGTAAAAAAATTAAATACTTAGGAATAAATTTAACCAAGGCATAAGCTTTAAATGGGGAATTTTTGTTTTCTTAAGAAGGAGGAAAAAGAAAAAGACTGCCACTGCTAATGGAGAGCATGAGAGATACCACCTCCAGGATCTAAGTCCAAATCTTGACCTTTCCCATCTCAAGTTCATGACTTTTCAGTTTGATTAGAAAGAGGAATAATGGAGTTTAGAGACCTTGTTGAAATCACTAAACAAACATATAATTTGCCAAGTTATTTTCTTTTCTATGTTTTGACTGTGTGATTGGAGAGGGGGTCAGTTTCCCAAGAACTAAAAGGAAAGAAATATTAGAATAAACTTTATAAACCAAAAGAATTAGAGCAAAGAATATTTGCCCAAAATAGAGACTTTTTCCACCTAATTATTCTCATTTACCAACATCCACGCCACTTTTCTTGTCTATGAGGTTTTTGAATCTTGGTTCACACAAGTCCTCTACCCTCTTACTCCTCTATGGCATCAGTATCCATTTGGACAAATTGTTCAACATTTTGGTCTCTAAATTTGTTTAGCTCACCAACTAATCATCAGTTATTTTCTTCCTCTCATCAGCCCCTAATCTTATGGCTATATTTTTAGACCAGTTATGATAGTAGCACCATTTGTGAAATATTCACTTGAAGTGTTCTACCATTTGAAACCTTATCCTACATTTCTTCTTCATTTAAGTTAAATGCAATTTCAAAATCTCTTAATTGAAATTCCAGAATACTAAAACTATTAAAGCAAAAGCTATTTTCATAAGTTTTGGGCTAAAACTCAATTTGTGGTAAAACCTGACCAGGTTGACTTTATTCATTTCACTTTATAGTCATTGTTTTTCTCGCTTTATGTAACTGTGTTTATGTTTAGATGCAGAAAAATAATTATCTTGGATTCTTAAGTCTTTCCTCAATCTCTATTGATGTCACTCAATAAACACCATGTTAACTTACTTAAACCTAAAGCATGCTGAATTATGAAACACACCTGGTACCAAGGGCTTCAGAAAAGATACTGTATTACAAGAATCCAACATTATTTGAACTCACCAAGACATACAATCCTTGTATTCAGCCAATTTTTCTTTTACTATCACCATTCACCATCTTTCTTCTATTCCTGGGTACCCAGTTTAGAATAACAAGTCTATCATTAGAATTAAAAAGGTGAAAACACAGAAAAGTTTTAGCTTATTAACAAAACAAAACAAACAGCATTGACCCTTTTGCATTTTCCTGCTTGTACCTCAACATTTGAAATCACACAACCAGTTTGCTTTAAATTCATCATGGGAAAGGAAGCCACAGTGGCCCAACTCACTCGCTAGCAATGGTAAATTCCCTAAACCAAGTATTTTCTAATTGCTTTAATCTCTTTCAAACTCACACACCTTCTCCTCCCTTACTCTTAGGTGATTAGCAGATGAGCATGCACCCATCTGTTATTGCAGTAATTGAAGGACTCAGATCGGAAATCCCACAGCTTTTGCCCATCAAACCTTTAAGTTTGTCCTCAACTCATTCTATTTTAATTTCCTCGTATCATGCATTTACCTGAAATTACCTTAATTATTTATTTGTTTACTTGATTATTGTCTCTCTTCATTTAGCCAAATTAGAAACTCCAATGAAGGAAGGAATAGCTTCTGTGAAGTTCCCTCGGAAATTCTGAGGTCTAGAATGTCTGTCACCTATTAGGTGCTTGAACGAATCAATAACCTAATTTATTCTTGAAAAGTCTATTTTATTATAATCTATTAAAAATTTTCTCCCAGTAGTAGGTGAATGAGTGTAATATTAAAGAAAGGGAGAGGATTTTTTTCCTCTATGCCAACAATTTTAAAACAGATAACTTCTACTTTGCTTTTCATTAAACAAAAAATTGGTACCTGATAAAGGTGTATTCACTTTTCTTGGAAGAATTTCCATTCAAATTTTATTGGATTACGTGAAGCAGCATAGCATTTTGAAAGAGTAAAAATAAAAAATTTGAATGCATCTCTCACACCAGATTAAAATCCTCCTCTTTATGTGTTTAGCGCTTTATGAGCCTGCCAGGTGTAGGATTGGGTTCCCTTGGTTTGATCCTGTAGTGAACTACTGTTGATCTGAGGAAGTTGACTAACCTAAATTTTCTTTGCTTGGGAATCACTTGTTTTAGATTAGACACTTCAAGCCTAATCACAAAGTCACTAAGTACTGTTTGCACAGTGTGTTTGGCACAGAGTCCTTCCAGAGCCTGTGTTTGTGATTATATTCATTAAAGAGAAGAAAGGTGAGGAGGAAGAGTAGAAGAAAAAAGGCAAGGAGGAGGAAGAGGAGGAAAAATGAAGATGACAGAGAAGCTAAAGGCACATAATCTTCAGCTTTAGCTTATATACTGTAAAAGTAGAATCGTCAAGTTTTATTTCACAGCCTCTCTTTATATGCTATTCCTGGAATATACCAGCCTTAAAGCGCATTTTAAGAGGCTTTTTTTATCTTTCCCTAGACACTGAATTAAGGGTCAGCACAGTTTCACATTGCATAAAACTGCCACCCAGGGCTCCAGACTCTTCTTTTCGTGCTTTTTCCCCCAGTTAGTATCTCACATTTTCTGCTCTTCCTCTCTCTCCAGATACCTTGGTGCCTTTATTATTGATTCACACTTTAAATTCAGACGTATGATTTTTTTCCCCATTCTCTATAAGACTGCATTTCCCTCAATAACTTTAAGCCTTACTCTAAGATGGAGGCTTAGAGTAAAATTGTTCTAACTACTTTGTCCAAGCCTAGGAAAATGGAGGAGAAAATGAAAGATTCCAATCTCTCTCGTTTACACATATCCACTTTCTTGACCAAAGAACAGCAAGGTTGAGAATTTATTTTCTTTTTTGCATAAGAAGCTATTATGTAATATCAGATCACATAGAAAATATGCTTGCTACAACATCAAATTACATACTTATTTCTTGGACCAAGTAAGGAATAGCAGAAGCTGTACAAGAGTACTGCTGAATTTCCCTTATCAACTTCTAGCTATCATCAACTAAAGAAGCAATTGTAACATTTAATATAATGATTTCCTATAATTCACTCCATCTGAGAAGACTCCCCTGGAAGCAGCCACACTTTTCTCAGAGCCCAGTGATTGGGTCTGCCTGGGCCTTCACTGCATTTCACTACTCAGGACTATATACCAATTGGAGAGCTCATTTGTGTACTCACTGCATCGTGTATCCTTGAGATCAGAAAGTCTTTTCCCTTAAAGAGGTTCAACGTTTGTGGTTTGATTAAATAATCAAAACTCTTTTGAGCTCTTAACAATTAGCTAATTCTTTTCATAAATATTATCCTAGACAGAAAATCACCTGCCACAAGACATCTAAGAGGTTTGTTGGGATCCCAAGAATTTAAGGTTATAAGTAAAATTAAAAAATTAGGCCTTCGTGTCCACCAGGGAATGTGGACAAATGAAACATATTGAGGTATTGTGTGCCCAGCCCTTCTTATAAGCTCACTGAAGTGGTTTAACTTTACAAAGTGAGCATTTTATTAATAGTAATGAACGAACTGACTTTCAGAGAGTTAAAGTCAAAACTGGAGTTCACGTCTTTAAATTGCTTCCTGGTAAATTCAATGGTAGTTGAAGATGAAGTCTGAGAATAAATTTACTAATAGAAAATATACACTGAGCAATTAACATTCCTTTAAAGAAAATTATTATGATCACCAAAACAGCAGTTCAACATTGCTAACATTGTGAGTTAAATTATAAAGATTTCATTGGCAAAAATATTGAAGTAGGACTGCTATCTGGAGGATTATTTAAAAATGAACTAAAGTCAAAGTGCCATCTCATCTATAAATAAGGCAATAAACATTTTGCCACTAGTAGGTAAAGTCAATTCGCACCCAAATGCTCAAATGAAATAGTTCATGAATGCTGAGTGAATAACCTGGGACTTCATAATCCCAGACTCAGATGGAACTCTTTTTATATTTCCTTGGGCATATTTTTGCAAACACATATTTTTATTCTTAACTTATTAACACTAAAACCAATGTAGCTGGTCATTCATAACAACCTCTACACCAAGACAATTACTGGTGTAGGTTCTAAAACTTAGTTAAGTGGCAAAATAAACATTGATACTAAATCTGTAATGTGAGGAACCACACTGTTTCCTTTATACCTCCCTCAAGTCTCTTTCATTTTCATTCTTAATACTAATTCCTGTCCATTGCCAATGAGAAGTGTTTAAATAGAAATTCTCTAACAATCAATGCAAACCGTATATTCACAGTCTTCTACACTTTATTCCTCAAACAATTCTCTACACTAGGGGCCATTAAATAAGTCACTGTAAAATGCACAGCTCTTTTTTCTTCAACCAAGGCTAAAAGTAGTTTTAAGTGGTAAATTATATTAAAATTAAATGTACGAGATATATACATTTATGATGCCCAATTAGCTTTATGCAAATTTTAAGCATTGCAGGCACAGAATTCAATCTAGATTGGATGCAAGATGAGTTAATTATCTTCATTGTCACTCCAGAATGATATTAAAATAAGAAAATTTTCCCAAATAAACCATCCAAAAACTGACTGTGGCATGCATTAATTCTTTCCAATATATTTTTATATGTAATTCACAAAGAAAGAAAATGACCCCACAAAAAAGTGATTGAAAATGCATGGTCTGTGACCAAAAATAATCTGTAAATTTATGGGGAAATCTAAATAAATGTTGACTCTATAAAACTGAAATGTTCCTGTTAGTGCTAACCATAAGATGAGATCCAAAGAGTACACGACAATGTACATTAGTAAGCGACAAGAGAGGAAAAATTTGAGATATAGTATTGTGCAGTCATTGAATTGTTTAAAATAGGGTGAAGAAATTTATTCACTTCAAACTTTCAGTGAAATGTATATGATAATTTCAATAATAGACACTTAAAAGGTAGAAATAGAGTGTATAATTTCCATAATGCTAAGATAAACATGTAACAGACATTTAGTCTATATAACACAGAAAGGAAAACAATGAAATAACATGGAAATACAAAATAATATGGGGGAAATATATCCTAATGTATAACATTTCCATATTAATAAAAATGCAAAATTACTTAAAACTGAGTGATAATGCAAATACTATAGATTGTGAAATGCAGCCCAAAAAGTACTTAGAAGAACATTTATACTTTCAAAAGCTTCTATAAGAAAACTTGATTGTACTTAAGTGGTCACAGTTGAAAAGCAAATAGGCTAAAATATGAATGAAATAGGAATCCAATGTAAAAAGTATGAGAAAAAGATAAATTAAACCTAAATAAAGAAGTAAGGAGATTTTAAATAAATTTTTCAAAAAAAGCTGAAACAGAAAACAAATACATAATAGAGATGACCAACAAAACCAAAGATTGTTGTTTGAGATAAAAAGCAATGAATGTTTATGAACAGCAATTCTCTGTTGTTCCTGTTGAATTATTTTTCTGATAAAATTCCTTTAAACAAATATATAACAATAACAGTTGATATTCTTCCATTATTCATGCTGTATAATTCATAGTGATGTAGTCCATCACTTCATATATTCTTCTCTTCTCCCCACCTTCTGAATTAAAGCCTTTTTTTCTGGTGATATGGATCAAGGAAACAGAGAGAAACCACAAGTGTATAATGTTAGGAATGAAAATATGGATATAAGCAGATATATCATGACATTATAAAATGTTAGCCATTAAAATAATTTGGTATCAGCATAAATATTGACAAATCAACTGATGAGACAGAATGGGGAACAAAACTCAGTCTTGACACCACTGAAGATCAACTAACTGTAAATGTGTGGATTTATCTCTGGGCTCTCTATTCTCCATTGGTCTATATGTCCATTTTTATGCTGGTATCATCCGGTTTTGATTATTAAAGCTTTGTAGTGTGTTTTGAGATCAGATAGTGTGATGCTTCCAGCTTTGTTCTTTTTGCTCAAGGTTGCTTTGGCTATTTGGAGTCTTTTGTGATTTATAGTTAATTTTATGTGTCAACTTGACTGGGCCAAAGGGTGCCCAGATGTTTGGTCAAACATTATTCTAGACGTTTCTGTGAGGGTGTATTTGCAGGAGATTAACTTTTGAATCAATAGATTGAGTAAAGCACCTTGCCCTTTCTAATATGAGATGGCCTCAGCCAATCAGTTGAAGTCATAAATAGAATAGAACAACTGACCCCTCCCTTGAGTAAGAGGGCATTCCTCTGGCTTGACTGGATTTAAACTAGGACTTTGATTTTTTTTCCTGTCTTTAGAATCAAACTGAAATATTTGCTCTCACTAGGTCTTGATCCTGATGGCATTTAGACTGAAAATCCACCATTGGCTTCCTTGGGTCTTCCTCTTACTGACTCACCCTGCCGATCTTAGGACTTGTCAGCCTCCTAATCACGAGTCAATTCCTTATAATAAATCTTTCTATAAACATATACATATCATCAGTTCTGTTTCTCTGTAGAACCTTGACTAATACAGGTGGCATGTGTGTTTATGTAGAAGTATGTGCAAATATATACCACACAGAAGAATATCCCATTAACTCCCTTGTAATTAATAAATTGTGTGTACATAGTGTTTCTCAAAAAGAATAAGAGTATTAATGAATTAAACCCATTAGGGATTATACTGTGATCCACTCTGACTTGACCATAGCTATATTTGTAAAATGAATTCATAGTCGATTCAATATAAATGCCAATTTATTTTTGTTTTGTTTTGTGACCATTTCTTCAAGAATAGTGTAACAAAGCTATTTCTTTAAGGAAATAGTGAACTAAAAGTCCTCTTTCTTTTTTTTACTTTTTTTTAAGTCACTAATAATTTCATGACATTCACATAGGCCAGATAGGACTGATCATCTTTAACAGCTAATGCATTTAGAAAACATTAGACAGCATCCTATTTCTACCTTGTACCCTGTTTAAACAAATAAAGTAAAAGGCTCAAAGCACAAAATTGTCCTTTTTAAATTTTTTTGTTTTATTTAAAAATAATTATTTATCTACAGGATATTGCAAAGAAATGTACACATTCACTTTACACTCTTCACTCAGCTTTTCCCTTTGTTAACATTTTGCATGACTATAGTACAATATCACAAAAGACTGACATTGATACAACCTACAGAATTTATTCAGATTGCACCACTTATAAATGCACTCATACCTGTGTGTGTTTGTGTGTGTGTGTGCATCTGGAACTCTGTGCAGTTTTATCACACCTGTAGTTTTCCTGCTACTTCTTTATAGCTACACCCACTCCATCTCCCCAAATCTCTAATCTGGCAGCCACTATTCTGGTAATCTGTTCTGTTTTCCATCTCTATACACACGTTATTTCATGAATTTTAAGTAAATGGGATCATGCAGTTTGTATCCTTTTGAGATTTTTTTTTATATGAAGCATAACTTTCTTCAAATTCATCCAATTTGTTGTATATAACAATGCTTTTTATTTTTTGCTGAATTTCTAGTATTTTCCTTCCTGAATATTAACGAGAAAACTTAAAGATAGGACAACTGAAATTATAGAGTGTGAAGAACAGAAAGGACAAAAGAATGATGAAAAGTAAACAGAGCCTAAGTATGATGGGATACCTTTAAAGAGACCTTCATGTGCACTATGGGATTTCAGAAGGAGAAGAGATAGTAAAATAAAAAAAATTTGAAGAAATAATGACTAAAACTTCTCAAATTTGAAGAAAAACATGACTATGCAAACCCAAAAAGCTCAATTAACTCCAAGTAAGATCAACATAGAGACCCACACAAAGACACATATAATTTAACATTGGAAGACAAAGACAAAGAGAGAATCTGGAAAGCATCAAGAGAGAAGCAATTTGCCACATACAAAGGATCATCAATAAGATTAACAGCCTATCTTTCATCAGAAACCATGGAGTCTAGAAAGCTGAAAGATATTTAAAGTACTGAAAGAAAAAAAAAAGAATTCTATATCCAATAAAGTGTACTTCAAAAATGAACAAGAAATTAAGACATTTCAGATAAACAAAAGTTGAGGGAGTTAACTGTTAGTACACTGGTTCTACAAGACTGGAAAATGAATTCTTCAGATGAAATGAAAGGACACCAGACAGTAACTTGAAGTCACATAAAGATACAAATATGTCCAGTAAAGGTAGAAATGTGGGCAAATATAAAAGCCAATATTATTGTATTTTTGATTTGTAACTCCACTTTTTATTCCCTAAGTGATTTAAAAGACAAATACATAAAAATAATTATAATTCTATGTTATTGGGCACAAAATGTATAAAGATATAATTTTTGATGGCAACAATATAAAAGGGGGCTGGAGGTGATTAGGAGCAGAATATTTGTATGCTATTGAAGTTAAGTTGGTATCAATCCAAACTAGATTGTGTTGTTAAATGTAATGCCCATGCTAACCACAAAGAAAATATCTAAAAAATATATACGTAAAAGGAAATGAGAATGGAATCAAAATGATTCACTACAAAACAAAAACCAATTAAATACAAAATAAGGCAGTAAAGGAAAAATTAAAGACAAAAATTATAAGACATACAGAAAACAAATAGCAAAATGGCAGAAATCAGTCCTTTCTTATCAGTAACTATTTGAAGTATTAAACTCTCCATTAAAAAGGTAGAAATAGTCAGAATGGATTAAAACAAAAATATTTTTTCGTTAGACCACAAAACAAATTTTAAATTTTAAAAGGTTGAAATGATACAAGATATCTTTTCCAATCACAATGGAATAAAACTAGAAATGAATCAGTCTGCAATAGTCTATTATTTAAAATTTTTAAATATGCATAACTGCTCTCTGGTGATACAAACCAGAACCCTGAATACTTTTGAAGATAGTGATTTCAAGGGATCACAAGGAAAGCTTCTGGGATGTTCATGGTGTTCTATTTATCGACCCAAGATCATTACGTTATCATACAAAAATTCACTGAGCTGTTCACTCATAATTTGTAACATTTTTTAATGTACTTTATCCTGGAGTACAGGAGTTTAAAAAGGAACAGAAACATTAGAGGCCAGTTTCACATATAAATACAGATGAAAATATCCTAAATGAACATTATCAAATAAAAAGCTATATACTAAAAAAAAAAATTCATGATCAAATTGTAATTATTCATGTAAGCTTAATTTAAGTTTCTGAGATGTAAAATGTTAGTCACCAATTAAACAAATCAAAAGATGTTAAATTATAATTATCTAATAGATAAAAACCATTAGGTAAAATTAAACTTTACCTTGCATCAAAGGCAAAATTCAAAAACTCAATGAATTAAAGGCTTAAATGTGGCAGGTAAGTTTTAATAATTTCAGAAGAATGTTTAGGAAAACATTTATGTCTTGAGGAAAGAGTAGAATTTCTTAAACAAGATAAAAATAATGCTAATCTTAAAAGAAAAAGTTCATAAATATAACCACATTAAAATAAAGAACATCTATTTATCAAACACATCAAGAAATTAAAGGGTAAGTTGCAATCTGGGAGAAAATAATTGCAATACAAATGACTAATAAGGAATTATTTTTCAGAAAAAATATTATCTGAAAAACAAAAATGAGGAAAAGTCATGATTGATAAATGGTAAAAATACATTAATATTTAACAAAAGTGGAAATAATGAGAGAGTTTTCAGACCACTTTTTACAAGTGCAAACAGCATAATTTTCTGCACATACACCAAAATTCAAGCATATTTCCTTAAAGGAACAGATCGAAGATGGAGTTGAATCTAGCAGCCATCAGTGGCCTATAATTGGTTGTATGGGGGTACGGACTAAACTGCTTTATCAGGCATTAGGAGATAAAGTGGCCTAAATATAACATGATAATTGGGACACCAGATTTTGCATTCTAAGAGGAGACAGCAGTTGAAGTAAACTGGAAAGAATGCAAAAAAAAGGGCAAGTAAAGTCACAACATTGGCAATGGCTGGGACCAAAACTGTAGTTGGTTTTGACTCCTAAGTTGTCACCGTGACCAGGCTGCAAGAAGTGGAGTAAAGTGCTTATGATGACAACCAACAATTCACAGGATGAGGATTTTAAATCAAATCTACCCAACAGTGGAGACCTTGCTTTTTCATGTGAAATACCATTAGAATCTGATTCTGATTTTCGGTATGTTTTGACTTGGTCTCACCTTAATGATTCAGATTTAGAAGGCGTCTCTTTTTTAAGCTTTCCAAATAAGAATGCTTGACAACTTAGACAGCAGGCATGTATCTCATTAGCAGCTAGCAAATGTCAGATTTATTTACACATTCAGAGAGTTGATGCATTTCTAAATGTTTTCTTATAAGCAACTATTTTCTACCTTATTTTAGAATACCTTGAAAGTTCTGTTATTTTGTGAATTGTGAAAATTCAATCTACTAATAGTTTCAGAAAACATGTACTCTCTGTGAATGTGTGGAAAGTAATATATGAATACATATATTTATGAATACATGGAGAATAATATATAATATCATTCTGTATGATATATACTCTTTATAATCTATACTATAAATACTCTATATACTATAGTACATACTTTAAATACTATTATATATTTTTATATATGATATTGTTCTGACAGTTGGAGGAGATATTCATGATAAGATTTCACAATTGTGAAACCTGCCTCTTCTTATAATTCAGATTAATATCTTACTTCTTAAGAATGTGAGAAACTCTGTGACAAAAAGACAATGTTATGTTAATTTCCACACAATGAATTTGTCTCTCATCTACAGTAAAGATAAATAAGTTGATTTTTTTATCATAACTCTATCCATTCACTTTAAAAGAGTAGCCATTATTCCATATTATTCTAAACAGTTTTATTAAGATAAAAGCTAAGCTGCTGAAAAAAAATGCTCTGGCCTAAATTAGCTTGCAGGTTCTCTCATGCAATGGAACAACTGAAAGCCCAAGGCGCCTAGGCAGGCGGGCAGCTTTGCTCAGTGATGCCTTTTCAAGGATGTGTTTTCTTGCCACTTCATGCGCCAGCATTCCCGCGGATGTTATGTTCATCCGCGTGGTTGACGTTGCACTTCTGCTACATGGACATTTCAGTCTGCAAAAGGGAAAAGAGAGGACCAGGGTAACAAATGTCCTTTTAAATACCACTCATTTCTGTTCATATTTCATAGGTGAGAACTTACGTACAGAGCCATCCACAGGTGTAAGTGTGAGGACGAGAAAAGTAGTTCATAGCTATGCAGCCATGTGCCCAGAAAGAAGAGGAGAATGGATTTGGGGAGGAAACTAGCATACTGCAAGTCCTTCCTATGGCCACCAAATATCTGAGTACACTTCTCTTCCAATAAATCAAACTCGTATTCTCCCCAAAGGACAAAATTATCCTCCTGCCACATCCAGGTCAAAGCAGAATTTGTGGCTAATGGACATTTCTATCCATTATGTCCAGTTGTAGATTCTGCAACCTGGCAACTTACAAACTAATAAAAAACCATCTGTCTTCTATACCCACTCTCATCTTACACAGACGAGATTTGGGTATCCCCCAACATTGATGGGGCAGAAGCAAGAGTACATACAAGTGGAGGATTACATAACATATACTTAAATATTTAAAAATTATAAATGAAGCAAATACATTGTTAAATAAAATACCTCTGTCTACTCTGACAATTCAGAATTTTCAAACCTCCTTGTTTTCCATTTTAGAATGTGGCAACACAGGGAGAAATGCCCTCAGATCTTAATCCTTAGCCATGGTGCTTCCTTCTCTTCACATCCTTCTCTTATGGCCAGTTGTGGACACCTCAGCCTGCGAGTCCAAACTACATTCACACTTCCCCTGAACAGCTGCCCTTTAGCCAGTTCTTGGGTTTAGGCTAAGGCCAACAGTGGAACAGAGAATTCTCAGGAGGATGATGTGGGTAAAAAAATCTGTGAAAAACCTGGAAGCCAATGTAGTGCTATGCGGACAGGGCAGTCTGGAGTCCCAGGTATCGGAAGCATGGCCTAGAAGTGGAGCATGGCCTCCAGGGACATCACGGCCACTTGGCCTGCGGAAGTCTCACCTTGACAATTGGGGTAAGGTTGAGAAGGGAAGGAGTCAGACCTGCAAAAGGATGGATCCCAAGGCAGTAACCCCTCTTGCCTGTCTGTAAAATTGGAAATGAGAATAATATATGATGGTGGAGCAGGAACAAACTAATTCTACTAAAATCTCCAAAACATTCATTCAGAAAATAGAATGGGAAACAAGTCAGTCAGTCCATAAGAATGAGGTCTTTTGCAGAAATGATAAAGGCTGGCTTTGTCGAATGCTGAATAAAATCATTGGTTAGACTCATTCTGATCTGTGAGAAAAACCAACTTGTCCTCAGTCTTCCTTGGTACTTGGCTTTGCCTTCTAGGAAGTTCTTCATTGTGTTCATAATCTTCAGTGGCCGCATCTGAAGAGAGTCTACTTTCTCCTTGGAGACTGCGTAGTTTCACAAACTACTTCTTGCAGTTGCAGTTCTGGGAGCCTGAAAAATGTTTTGAAAGTAAACAATTAGATTTTTGTAGGCCAGTCTTGTGATTTCTTTGTACTTATTCTCTCAAAAATTTATTAGGCTTCTGATCTTTTGCTTTCCCTCAGGACCCGTTTGAGGAACGGATCGCAGTGTTCTTTTATGAATATTGTTCCTAAGCGTGACCTAAAATTTTCTTCTGTGTGCCCATTTCTCCCTCAACCATTTTAATGGAGGTAACTTGAAGCTCTTTTGATACAGTAGATGGCAGTGAAAGACAATGCTCACAATCTTATAATTTCCTCAAGTTAGGTACCTTCTCTTGGCTGAGGAACCATTAACAGAGGCCTTGATGAATGTTCTGAATGACATTTTTATCTTCCTGTTTTTGTAGAATACAAAATGAGTTGGATTTTCCAATCCTGCAAAGCCCCATATTTCTGGACTTTCTTTTTCAACTTGTTTTGAAAGTAAGTCAAATCATGCCTGAGGTTATTTCTTTGCTGTAATAATTTGCATAAAGCAGCAAGAATCAGGCAATATACGTTCATATTATGGCTCTTTGCAACAATTTCCCCAGAGTTGCAGGCTCACTAGCCATGTGTTCTGCTTTACAAGTTATCAAAGACAATAGTTTACCAACTATGATGGCATAACCAGGGTCACCCGCTTTCCAGCCTTTGTGGGTCCATACTGCCTGACCACTAATCCAATGTCACGTTTTAGGTTTCTGTTTTAGCAGCAACCCAATTGTGATACTAATTTTTGTTTTATTTTGACTAAAGCTTAGGCTGCAATATCAAGATGTCCTGAAATATAATGGCACAGATAAAATAACTATATTTCTAGCCTCTCCAACATTTAAGTGCAGCCATATGCCCAGGAAGACTGGAGGAATGTATTTTGGGATAACAATTGGCACAAGACTTTAACTTTAAAAAATGAAATGTTACTATCACTCCAAAAAGCACTCAATAAAGGTCAATAACTTTGCCCAAATACCTTCCCCTAAACTCCTTTCCCACTCTTTCATTCCTTCTTCTTATAGCACCTCAGCATTTGACAATAACCCTCATACTTTGAACATCTGTTCTCTTTTAATTTCTCAGAGATTCAATTCTTTACCTCTTCTCTTTTTCACAGTTTCTTGCCCTCATTTCTGTAAGCCCTATATCTCCTTGGGTGTCTACTTTTCTTATTCCATGTTCTATGGTCAATCTTTAATTTTCATCTCTATTTCATGGATTTCTCTTTAGAGCTCATCTCCCCATTTCTAACTATCTGCATGATATCGTCACATTGTATCCTCACTTTTGTAGTTTAACTTCCAATTTTTCCTCTAGTACCAAGTAAAGAACACTGTCTACTCTTTCTAGTGTAGACTTTGTGCCTTTACTCATGGTATCGCTTTCTTGATTTTGCATAAAATCTTCATTTTACTATCTCTTTTTGTCAACATTCAAGGGATTCTTCAATGTCTATGTCAAATGTTAAAAATAAAACGTCCATAGGAACTCAGTCTTTTTATTTATTTTTTTATTGCAGTAATATTGGATTATAACATTTTATAACTTTCCAGTGTACATCACAATATATTTCAAATTCTGTATAGATTACCGGAACTCAGTCTTAAATGAAGATTCCATCCTTTAAGCTTCCACACAACTCTCTATCTTCTTATGGGGCTCATACTTTAACCAAGGTTCTCTTCCCTACTCTTCTCTTCTAAGGTCATCCTCTCATAAAATGTACTGTGGAATACTAGGATTTGTCTGACATCACTCCAAGCACCTGCTATTTTGGGTTACACCCTCCTCTTCCCTGCTTCTATCTCTGTACGGAGTGAGTCTATTCAGAGCAGATGCTTTCAGAGCCCTCTCAAAGTGATGCAGGTAGCTCTGAAAAGACACTGGTGGAGACTTCAGGGTGCTCAGGCTCAATTTCCTTTACGCCCCTACAATTTCACTGTTCACAATAGCAATGTACAAGTTTGTTATATGTACAATTTTTAAAGTGGTTCACATAACTTAGGAAAATTAAATCATAAGAGAAACGTATTATAGAATTGTTCTAAATTGCCTTCATAGACCATGAAAAATACGTACAAATAAACCAAAACATTAAATACGATCATGTGTGATATCACGCCCCAGTTTCAAGACTTTCTTTCCCTTAGGCTCTCCATCTTACGTCCAATTTCTTTATTTATTTATGCCTCATCCTTGGTTTTATTTGTCTATTTGTTAGCTTTTTTGTCTAATTCAAAGACTAAATTTTTATTTACAGAATTGTTTATTTCACAGTTTTTAATATGGCTGCTCTTTTAAATGATATCCTTTTTTTTCTCACAGTTTCTAGTCATTTTTCACTTTAACATTTTAAACATGCTTATTTTAAAATCTCTTTTATAGTTCCCTGTAATGTCTAGCTCTTTGTCAATTATTTAATATATATCGTGGAAGTTGTTTTCTGTTGTATCTGGGAGCCCTGGAATGAAAAAACTCCTATAAAATATTTTATTTATGCTTTTTAATCCATATGGATTGTCTAAATTCTGACCACTTCGTAAAATTAGTACTTGATCTGGAGTTTCTACAACTCATTGGTGATTTATAAGCATCCTGCTTCCTCACCTCATGTCTGAGATTTTGGGGTAAAAATCTATAGTTTCATTTCAAAGATGAGGCAGAATTTCCTCCATGCTGATCTAAAGCTAGAGGCTCAGTTTCATCTCCCTGGAGGTGAGTGTGCGGGTCCATGGCATGGCCATCTTTCCCCTCTTACTGGGATTTATGTGCATATCAATTTTTGATATCCATTGAAATGTTTAACCTTAACTCCCATTCACATTACTACTTTATCCTCTTTTTACTTGTAACTTGGAATCAATTTCCTTTTTATTTTGAGCTTAATTACATATTCTTAAAACATTGGCTAGATTTTTCATATTTTTCAGCGTGGCAACCTACGTCTATTACTTCAGTCCACCATGTAGACAAGAATCCTCTCCCTCCCATCTGAGCGCATCCTTTTCCAAATATATGGCTGTTAATCTCTTTAAGGAGAGATTTGTCCCCTACCTACGTGGCTTTGTCTTACCCCAGGTTCTAGGCCCCTGCCCTCAGTAATACATTTCAGCAAATCTGAACTATACATTTAAGAATAACACACTTTGGGATACAGTAGCAGTAGGCTGGACTTGGCACTTCAAGATGCACAGAACATTTCAGGATGGGTGAGTGCATTCAAAGTCCTATCTCTTTACAGTCAACATGCCAGCTCAGGTGCTTCCTGACATTTTTGGAGATTAGAAAACAATTAGATCAAAAAGCCACACACACAAACATTACAGAACAAACACTCACCCACAGATGCACTGCCATGTAAATTCACAATAAGAGAGAAATATTTCCCTGTGTATCCATAGCTCTTGCTATGGGGATATGACATAACTTTGTTACTAGAGAAATGTCAAAGTTCTTCTTCTCTTTGTTTACTGATCTTTTCAGGCTATATCACTGGGCATTGGTGTCCTGAACTCATCTGTTTTTATACCCATCAATTGGTTACAAAAAGCTGGGATTTTCAAATTAACCACTTCATGTCATTCCGGGTCAAACCAAAGTCTGAGATAAGCACCATCCCCTCATACAAAGATTTTGGATACTCCGAGAAAAGCAGATACTACAGATCAGTAGAACTGTAAGAAGGAAAGCAGCATTTGCATTAACCCAGAAATTGTGTGTAAATTTAGGGTGTTTATTTTAACCAAGCTACTAGATTATAAGTTTTAAAAGATAAAGGGAGTTCCCCAGACACTGTGTCTTCTAGACGTTAGGTACTAATTTTGAAATCTGTTAATTAAATTTTAATTGTAGTAATATTAGTTTAGACCCAAAGCAACTCCTCAGGAGTGAGAATTCAAGTCCTCAAAGAGTGTGTTTTACTAGGAAAAGTTCAGAGACTTTCATAAGTAAACCAAGCACATTCTGAATGTCTATTTATCTATTTGGTAAATACTATAAGGTACACAGTGATCTAAGAACATATTACTTTCCTCACAAATTTATAAAGTCTCCAAGCTTATTAGTAGCAGATGAGACCATAACTTCAATCCTTCTTTACCAGGATATAAAACAAATTATATATTACATACATTACACAAAAAGAAAAGAAAACGTTTATTTGCTGGATTTTCATTTTTCACAAGTTATGCTTATTGCTGAAGAAAAAACATTCCATTGGGTTAAAAACAAGCCCTCTTTTGATATTACTTTATGTCTTGAGTTCGTGTTGATAAAAATCCATGAAAATCAATTATTTAGAGACAAAAAAGCCATCACTCTTTATTGCGACAAAAATGTAATATTTAAGAAGAATAAATAGCTGACATTAGTACTTCTTTAATGGTCCCATAA
Source organism: Equus przewalskii (assembly GCF_037783145.1). Classification (NCBI taxonomy): domain Eukaryota; kingdom Metazoa; phylum Chordata; class Mammalia; order Perissodactyla; family Equidae; genus Equus; species Equus przewalskii. The sequence continues at coordinate 58,530,356 of NC_091846.1, forward strand.
TCAGTGATATTAAGTTCTATCACTTGTTTAAGGTAGTATTTGCCAAATATTTCCATTGTAAAATTAAGTTTTTATTTCTTTTGTTATAAATTAGTAATCTGTGAGGTAATAATTTCAGACTCTTCGAATATCCTAACATTTATAATCTGATGATTTTTCATTAACTTAGGGGTTTTGCCTGAGTTAATTATTACCATGATGGTTTTTAAATGGAGATTTTCCTATTTCTATCATTTCCTCTAAATTTTTCATCAGTCTCCTTATATAAATTAGAATTTTTCTCTCCCCTTTTTAATATTTTTAATGTTAATCATCAATGTGTTGCTAAATGATTAAGTGCAAAACTTGTGAGTAAAATAGGAATATAAGGTCTATAGTGAATTTATGCCTAAAATTTTAAAATAAATTTTTACCCAAAAGCCTTCATATCTTTTTCAAAAAGAGAAATTTTAAAGATCTTTGTAAAGACGACTCTAAAAAAGCATTTTTATATTAAATGTAATATAGGTGAAATTCATTTTAGAAGACTATCTTTGGAATAAATCTAAAGGTAAAATTAGAAAAACTTGAAAGTATCACTTTGATCCAAATCATCAAAAGAGAGTATTAGGGGCTGGCCCAGTAAGACAGCAGTTAAGTTGGCATGTTTTGCTTGGGCGGCCCCTGGTTCGCCAGTTCGGATCCCAGGTGCGAACACGGCACGGCTTAGCAAGCCATGCTGCAGTAGGCGTCCAACATATAAAGTGGAGAAAGATGGGCACAGATGGTAGCTCAGGGCCAGTCTTTCTCAGCAAAAAAAGAGGACAATTGGCAGCAGATGTTAGCTCAGGGCTAATCTTCCTTAAAAAAAAAACCAAAGAGTATTATTTTTATCGTTTCTTCCAAAGCTACATGGGATAAATAAATGGCTGAAGTGTTTGACAAAGAAATACAAAACAGGCTTTAGAGAAGTGTGAAGATACGTTTCAGCAGAAAGAAAAGAATTTCTTTACAGCAGATATGAGCAACCAAATATAAGAGGGGGACACAATAATCTAAAGATTGGTGCCACAACAAGATTTTAACAAGATGGAAAACTGTTACATAATATGAATGTTTTAAAAAATTATGGCAGCACTGAATAAAAAATAAAACATTCCAGTATAATTTCTCCATGAGCTAACGGAATGTTTTTATTAGATCCTAGCAAGAAATGAATGAGAAATAATTAATTTGATTAATATTTTAATTTATTAAAAGAAGGTAAAAATAAGATCATGTATAAAAAGCACTTAGCAAATCTTAAAACATTATACAAATGCAATATATAATTATTAATAATATTCATATCATGATTCCTTTTTTAAAACAATAGGCTTCAGTAATAGAAAAGAAGTGTGAGTTATTTTTTCAAATATAAAAAAAATGATGTTTTAAAAGGCTGTCTCACTACCAGGAATTATAGAGAATCTCACAGTTTGAATTATATATATTTATTTTATCATTTTTAAAACTCTTGAACACTCTGAGAAGTTGAATGTATGGAATATGTTTTATTTACCAAATATCTTTAACATTGGAGTGACTGCGAAGACATTGAGAGAAAACAAATCCTATGCCTTGATGTCAAACGCACAAGAAAGTTCTATCTTCTAAGATTATAATTAAATAAATATACTGATTATAGTATGTTCTTTCATGTTAAATAGAATTTTGATTTATTCACAGAACTGTTATGTCCCGATAGTGAACTTAAGAAATCATTTGACCATCTTCTTCCCATGTGCTGTTTATATCAAGAATATCTAGCAACTCATTGAATATTTATAAATCAGAAAGTTTAGACCTCCATGGAAATTCCATGAAATTTTAAATAAATGCAAATATAAGTCTACAAATACCTAAGAAGTTATTAGCATGAGTGTACATTTTTGGAACAACAGTTTGAAAGAATACTGAAGTAGTAATTGGCGGCACTTCCTGTTACAGAGTGAAATAAACCCTTCAGCTGTATGGAAATTAAAAATTAACATTGAGTCTAACTTACTGAACAACTACAATTGGACACATAGGTGAAAGAAGAGGTGTGGATGTTGGGGAGGCAATAGCCGTTATGCATTAGACTTTTATTTGTCTTGGACTCAATTAAATGCAGCAAAAGATATTAACTATACGTTCCCACTCCAATTAGTTTTCAAGCTGCCTTCAACGCTCTTTCCCTCACAATATGTACCACAGATACAACTATAGAGAGGACCATCCCATATATAATAAGGGAGGTTTTCAGTCGACAAATGCACAGTGGCCTGCCAGCCTTCCCTGTGAATGATCTTTGGCAGGCTCTCTGACTACTACTTTATTACCGGGACATCACAAAGTGCAAGCACAGACCACTGAGTTTGAGTTGAGGACTACTAGAAGCCTTCATAATATTTTTAAAGTTTCATTAATAAAGATAATAATGCTTGATGCAGGATTTTCATAAATATCTTTTGATCAGGTGAAGAAACCTTTAATTTATGATTTGCTAAGTGTTTTGCTCTTGATTTTATTTTTATTCATGCATGGATGCTAAATTTCCATCAAATATTTCAATGCAACAACAGATTGTTATGTGTTAAAATATATAAACACACTGTTACATTTTCTGATACTAAAGACTTTTTCTATTGCTGGGACAAAACAAAATTTAAATGTGATGTATTTTATGTACATAGATTTCAGGTTTCAATATGGTAAGAGTGCATTCACGCTTTATGCACCAGTGTTCATAAATGAGTGTGCTCTACAATTTTATTTTCTTGTACTATTTTTGTCCAGTTTTATAATTGTGGTTATGCAGTTCTAATAAAATGTGCTGGAGAGTCCTTCCTCTTTTTCTATTCTCTTAACAGCTTTTGCAAGATAAGGACTGTCTAGTTCTTCGAAGACTTATTAAAACATCTCCAAAATCATATTGGCCATAATTTTTTTCTAAACATTTTACAGGAAGGATCTTTGGCCCTGATTCATATTTTTATATTAATGGTTATATATTCCTTTAATATTAATTGAGATTATATTTTCTAAAATATCCATGTCACTCCTTTTCAAACATATTTTCATTAATGTTTCCATAGTCTTAAGATTTGTGTGTGCGTGAGGAAGATTCGTCCTGAGCTAACATCCATTGGCAATCCTCCTCTTTTTTTTTGCTTGAGGAAGAGCAGTCCTGAGCCAACATCTGTGCCAATCTTCCTCTATTTTTTTTGTATGTGGGATACTCCACAGCATGGCTAGCGAGTGGAGTAGGTCTGCTCCCAGAATCCAAACCTGTGAACCTGAGCCGATAAAGCAGAGTGCGCAGAGTGTTAACCACTTGGCCACAGGGCTGGCCCCCATCATAGTCTTAAGATCTTTTAAACAGCTTCTACTAATCTAACTCTGTCCTATTTTCCAAGGCTATTTGTTTTGTGCTTTTTTTTCTAGTTTGCTCTGATGGATTATCTTGTAATTTTACTCTTTTAAAGAATCAGCTTTTGGTTTTGTTTATTATCTCTATAGTCTCCTCCCTCAATATTTAATATTGCTGTTTTATTTGTGTCTGATTCTTATTATGTTATTTCTCCCACTTTTCTCTTTACTCTATACATTTTTCCTATCTTCTTTAGCTAAAATCTTCAACTAATATAATTTCCTTCTTTTTTGTTCTTTACTTCATATACCCTCCAGTATAATTTGCCTCTAATCACCACTTAGGACACATCACAAAATTTTATATCTATTACTTTCATTCCCATTCAGTTGTAAACAGCTTGTAATTTCTCATGGGATTTTCTGCTTATCATTGATCATTTATAAATTTGCTTTATACTTTTCAAATGGATGTTTGTTATTTTCTTTTAAAAAATTTTTGTGTTGAATTGCTTTTTTTTTGTTTAGTGAGGAAGATAGGCCCTGAGCTAATGTCTGTTGCCAATCTTCCTCTTTTTGCTTAAGGAAGATTGTCACTGAACTAACATCTGTGCCAATATTACTCTATTTTTTGTTTATGGGATGTTGCCACAGCATGGCTTGATGAGTGGTGTGTAGGTCCTTGCCTGGGATCCAAACCTGTGAACCCTGGGCCACCAAAGCAGAATGTGCAAACTTAACTGCTTCACCACTGGCTTGGCCCTAAATTTCATGTTTTTATGGTATAAGTTCTTTGATTTTTAAAACTTTCTTTGTAATATATTATAATTTTTATTGAGGTAGCATTGGTTTATAACATTATATAAGTTTCAGGTGTACATTGTTATATTTCAACTTCTGTACAGGCTACATCATGTTCACCACCAAAAGTCTAGTTGCCATCCATCACCATACACATGTGCCCCTTTACACCTTTTGCCCTTACCCCCACCCCCCTTCCACTCTGGTTATATATATATATAATGGAATACTACTCAGTCATAAAAAAGATGAAACCTTGCCATTTGTGATAACATGTATGGATCTTGAGTGTATTATGCTAAGTAAAATAAATTAGACAAAGGAGGATAAACCATACTTCACTCATATGTGAAAGATACACAAATAAGTGAACATTATGATAAATTTTAAATATAGTCTATGTGTCCTTGAAAAGAATTTACATTTTTTTAATGTGTTCAGGGATAAATATCCATCTATTAGATTGGATAGGTTAATTGCACTGTCAAATCCTCAATATTCCTATTATTAACTTTATATTTTTAAGACATGTATTAACATCTGCAAGTATTATAGCTATTTTGATAATGTTGCCTTATAGTTTTGCGGGTGTTTGCTTTTGCTGTTGTATCCTTGTACATTAATGATTTTTACCTCTCTTTGGTGGATTGTTGCTGTTATGGTCATGCCTATCTGTACAATGTCCTTAGGATGAGATTCATTACATTTTGCCTGTTATTAATGTTGTTAGACTAATTTTCTCTCTGTGTGTCTCTCTCTCTGTCTCATTTCTTTCTCTGATATATCTCTATGTTCAACTTTTATGATCCTACATTTTTTGTTTCTCCAAATAAATTTGTAGATAATATTTGTAAATGAAATCTGATATTCGTCACCTGTTAATAATGGTATAGTCACATTCTACTTTAATGGTGATGATCATATTTGGATTTATTTCTGTTGTCTTGTGGGTTTCTATTTTATTCTATCTTTTTAATTTTCTTCCTTTTTTCTTTTTGAAATGTTGAATATCTTTAATTTTGCCTTTGCTTGTTTTGAGCCTAACAATCAAACATATCTGAGGTATACATTTTTTACATTAATCAGGATTTATTTATGTTCCTCATAGGCCAAACCCACACCTGAACAGATTTCACTAGATATAGAAAAGCCCCTTTGATCTCACTTGTTATGATTCCCTTAAATCAAGACATTTATTTTGTTCAGTTTTCATTCTTATAGATAAATCAATAGATAGATATCAATCTATCCATAGATAGATAGGTAGACTATCAGTAAGTCAACAGACAGATGATAGGTAGGTAGGCAGATAGATAGATAGATAGATAGATAGATAGATAGATAGATAGATAATTAGGGTTCTCTAGAGAAACAGAACCAGTAGGATGTATATATATATATAGAGAGAGAGACCTATTATAAGGAATTGGCTCACACTATTATGGAGACTGAGAAGTCCTAAGATCTGCAGTTGACAAACTGGAGACCCAGGAGAGCAGATGGTTTTGTTCCAGCCTGAGCTCACAGGCATGAGAACCAGGAGAGTGATCAGTCCTATAGCTCCAGGTGGACTCTGAGGCATGAGAGTTGATGGGGTGATTTCCAGTCAGAAGACAGAAGACTGAAGTCCTTGCTCAAAGATAGTCAGGCAGAGAGAGTGAGCTCTCCTTTACTCCTTTGGTCCTCTTCAGGTCTTCAACAGATTGGATGAGGCCCACCCACATTGCAGAAAACAATCTGCTTTATTCAGTCTATTCAAATGTTAATCTCATCCAGAAACACCTTTACAGACACACCCAGAATAATATTCAACTGAATATCTGAGTATCCCATGGCCCAGTAAAGTTGACACGTAAAATTAATCATAGATAGATAGATGATAGATAGATAGATAGATATAGATAGATTCACTTTCTGACATATTTCACCTCTTTCTTGACTCGTATCTTCCTTTTTCCATCTGACTCCTTCACTCTGTTGTCTCTTTTCTTCTCCCTGAAGTAAACCTTTTGGGGATTATTATTTGGTGATTATTCATTGTGGATCCATAGGTACTATTACACTCTTTACATTTCGTTTCTTAAAAAGGCTTTGCTTTTCATACATGAATGAAGTTTATTTGTGTACAGAATTCTTGGGACACACTTACTGGCCCCTCAGTACTTTGAGACATTCCCCTCCCACTTTCTGAATCCTCTTGCTGAGGATAAGTCTGCTGGAGAGTTACGATGTTTCCTTTAGAGTTGATTCCTTTTTCCTCCGGGAGCCCTAAGAGATTTTCTCCTTGCCTTCTTCATTCTGCTGTTTCTCAATGATAATCTAGGTAAGGATGCTTTTTCTGTAGGCTCTTAGTATGTCCTTCATGTCTGTTATCTCTTCTTATAATTGTTTTCTTCTAACAATACTTGTGGGCTGAATCTTCCTTGAATGCCTCCACATGAATTTTATCTTTGGCTTTGTCCAATCCAGAGCTTTCTGTGTTTTGAACTGTTTGATGTCACTGTCTATTATTTTCATTTCCAGGATTTCTAAAATGTTCCTTATTACCTTCATCTGCTCCTATATTCTAAAGTCTTGCTATGGAAAACATGGTGATAGGATCACTAACAACAGTATCACCTGGGAGCTTGCAGGAAATGCATAATCCCAGGCCCCAATCCAGACTGGCTTTCCCAACTTCTACATTTTAAGAAGATATCGCAGTAATTCTTGGACCTGTTAAAGTCTGAATATCTTAGACGGTCATAGGTTTATTTATATTAAAGTCATCTTAATAGAATGCTCTAATTTACTTTTGACAGGAATGAATTCACCTCTTAATAATAGTGTTATTGGTTGTCTTTTATAGAGTGAGTTTTCAACTTGGACTTTGGGTATTTATTTTACAGGTCCAGCTTGAAGGGCTTCCAAAAGCTATTTCTTGCTGTCTGTGTTTACCCATTATAGTCATCTTCATGGATCTGCCACCTAGCCCCTAACAGAGCTGTGCAACAGCAGTGACATTGGAGATACTGCACATGTGCTCACTGATGGAACCAACAGGCTGTGCCCTATCTTAGGCTTTTGCTGCCTCCTGCAGCTACCCCAGCCGAAATCTGTACACCAGCCATAGATGTTGGTCTCTGCTCTCACCTTTTTTCACCCTCCCTTTACACATGAGCAACCCCCTCTCCAGCAGCAACTTTCCAATAGTGAGAATAGCTTTAGTCTCCCTCGCAATCACTGGGGAATTCTGATGTCCATTTTCCTGCAGGAGCAAAACTCCAGGCTACCTCACCTATTTGTGTAAGGCCACTCAGTACTTCCATGATCTTAGCTCACATAACGAATTGCATTTTAGTAATTTTCTTGTAAACAGAGATATTTATCTAGTCATAAATTTGCATCATAGATAAGCAATCTACATGTCTCTTAAATGTTTAAACTCTTTTTGTATGTTTGGAGAAGAAGGAATTTTAAACATAATTTCAGAGTGCCATGTGGAATCCAAGCCCTTGGCTCTTTAAATATTTTATGAAATTTCATACTCACATCAATTTCTTGGTCAAGTATTATTACATTGCCATATAACAGATGAAAAAAGCCAAGAATTAGGTTAAGTAAATGTGTCCAAATTCACAAAGAGCGTGATTTTAAACCTAGGTCTTGCTAACAAAAAAAGCTCACATTCATAATGACAGAAATAGTAAGTAAGTAACAAGTTTTTCACATCTGCTTTCAATTCAGAGCTCCTTTAGGACCTCTACATAATAAATATAATAATAATAACAATAATGATAATGTGGCAATTCATTCTGAATTTTTGAATACTCATCGTGTGCAGATATTGTTTGATGTGTAGGGACACAGAATTTTTAAGAGAAGAAATGAGCACTAAAAAATTAAACATACAAGTGGTTGTAAAGAGCTGTAAATCAATGCTATTAAAGAGAAAATAATTAGTTGATACGGAGACGTGCATAGGACACTTTTTTTATGTAGGGAGGCCAAGGAAGTCACCGAAGAAGAAATGGGATGAGATGACTTGGCTTCTGAAGGGCTAGATACAAGGAGGTGTTGCTGGCACTGGGAATCATATGCAGTAAAGAGCATATTGTGGGCCAGAAGATGATCCCAGGAGATTGGCAAGTCTGCAGCAGAGTAAAGAAGAAGGGAAGTGGCTCAGAAAGGAGCTGGAGAAGTGGGCAGAGGATAGATCGTGTAGGCCAAAGCAAGGAATTCTGATTTTGTAACAACGCAATACAAAACCATTGAAATGTTTAAGCAAGGGAGTTAAATATGACCCAAATTTTATTCTGAGAAAGTCATTTTTCCTGTTCTGTGGAGAATAAATAGGGGAGAAGAACCAATGGGAGTGACAGGATCAAACAGGAGGAGGGTGCAATTATTTAAGTGAGACAAATGGGTGGTTTGGATAAGCTGCCATCAACAGGGATGGAGATAAAAGGGCTGAACTGAGTAATGTTTTGAAGATACAATTGGTAAGACAGTACTCACTTCTACAAAACTGAATTCAATGGCGTGCAGTGTATAGAACACATTCCTTTCTCACCCCTCACTTTAAATAATCCCTGTCAGATCTTGCCTTCTAGCCCTTGGACAATATATTTAGAGGCAAAAACGGTTTTTGTTACTTTCGCATATTAGAAAACTCATTTTCAAATATTGGAAAAGTTCAGCTAAGATTAGCATCAAAATTATGACCTATTATCCAATTTTAGTATATCCTCTTCTCTGGCACAAGTTTAACCTGAGAATTCCTCAGGGCAGAAGGAAAATGGTGCGCTGTCACTTCTTGTCCTTATACTGCTTCTCTCCACTTCGCTGGGCTGCCTCTGGCTCCCCAGGCTGGGAACAGTGAGACAGTGGGGTGGGGAAGGTGTGGCTTGACTGGTGGCTTTGTAGTTGAGCATTGGTGTCTTCTGCATGGCAAATATACTTAAATGTTATTTTTATTCTTTCATGAGGTAGTTTGTGGCTTTTTGGAGGTAACATTTCTCTATCATAGAGACATCCAACACCGCCATTTCCTTGCAAAGTTTCCCTTTCAAGTTAACCACTGGAGACATAGATTTTGTTTCTTCCTAGAGCAGACACCTAGCACAGCCTCGCCCCTGTAACATGGTCCCTCTGCTCTGCAGAGTGTCCCTCACAGGTGAATACAGCCAAACCAGCTTAGCACATTGAGACTTTTCCAGACAAAAGAAGACATGAGTCTGTGTTTGCTTTGATCAGGCTCTCCATAGGGACAGACCATATGCTCACCAAACCCCTCTCAGAACACTTCTCTTCGATAGCAACCTAGACAAACCAAGATTTGTCAGCTGTGAAAGCATCAGGCTGGAGCAGAGATGTCGGTCTTGTCTCCTTGTCTACCATCCCTTCCTGTCTCAGGGAATCTCTTGAAGATCTCTGAGCTAATCTTGAAATAAGAGGAAATCCCCCACCCTCACAGAAAGCAAAGCGAGGTAAAATGCAGAAGACCCTGGCAAGTCTTTTTCAAGTCAAAGACTTCCTCCTCTCTCAATCCACTGAATCTTTAGTCACTATATAAATTTAGATGTGGGTGGTGAGCTAAGGATGGCAAGCCTAGTTTTTGGACACGTTTTAGCAAATATTGAAGATACATTTCTTCTAGCACCTTTTTAGTTTCTTTTTTCCTTAAACAACTTTCATCCTGTAGCAACTTTCTATTCAGTTTGAAGACAATAAAATTATCAGAAATAGGCAAAAAATTTCATTTAATATTATCATTTAATCCTCAAATTAATCTATAATTTAGGTTTATTTTCCCTGTTTTTCAGAAGGGTACAAGGACACACACAAAGCCTGAGTCCCTTATGCGTGTCTACATGCCTAATATGTATTAAGCAAAGAAAAAAACCAGACTACTAAGTTTTTCTGACAAGAAGATGATAACTGAGAATTCTACAAGCTTGAAATATTACTATGACTTCCCTGGAATATGAAGGTCTATGTTAAAAAAACCTATGTTTTATTTGCTTGAAAACCATGTGGTCTCAAAGTGAATTTTTGTTTTACTATGCCTGTCACTCATACGAAAGTAAAAATTGAACCTATTTTTTTTTGCTTATATATTGAATCTAGTCTTCTGTGAAGATAAAGAACTGTAACTGACTTCAGAGATATCTTTTTCTATAATCTTACATGTGCTCTCCTCTAGGTAGAATACAAAAGAATAAATATTTTCCTAGGCCTTGACAAATGTATTTAACGATAACCAAGACTACAAATTTAATTTTATCTTATCCTCAAAAAGAAGAAAATATACTTTAATACTTGTCTGATTAAGCATTTTGGAATTATTCTCCAAAGAAAATAAAGTATAAAGAAATGATCTTTTATAGAGGTTATCTGTAGCCAAGGTTTATCTGGTATTGCTTTTTGTTTCTTTTTTGAAGAGGGGCTGATATTTAATTCTAAAAGGCTGTCTGATGGCCAATCTAAGAAAAAAAGGAAAAAAAGTAAATCCAGCCATTATATATTCTTTGTCTGTTCACAAGAACGCAATGTTCTGATCTGAAATACTCACCACCCACTCTCGCATGTCACTAGAAAGAAAACGTCTGCTGTACAGCTAGAGAAATCCTTGTTCCACTAACCAACAATCATATTTTTTCAGAAGTCCTAGAAAAAGAAAAATATGATTTATACCCTATTTGATCACAGGTATTTAATTTTCATTCAATCACTATATTATTTAAAAATGTGAGTTTTGAACACTTCAAGGTGTTTATGCTTTGCATTCCTGAGATGATGCATTAAAAGGTGCTGGTTTAATATTTTATATTGAGAATAGTTCCTTCTCTCAGAAGAGGACTTAAATATCCTCATATACACAAAGCTAGGGGAACTTGTATTATAGGGCCCAGCCTAAGACTTACTGTGAGAAGGTCCGTGTAAAATTTCCAGCCCTCCCACGTAACAACCAAAGATACTTTAGTAACAGAAAAACTTTTAGAGCTGTAGTATCTTCATTTGTAAAATGGAGAAAGCAATAGTTATCTCTTGGGTTTATTATGAGTACAAAATGATAACATTTTTGCCATTGCTTTGCAAACTATAAAGAATTTGGCATTATGAAAATATTTCAAGAAAGTAAATTACATAATTTTTTATGTTTTCTTAACTATTTCTGGATATTGAAGTACCATTTTGTGTCCTAAATCAGCAGTGTACTGAACGGTACTTTCGTGGTCTGTTTCCAGGGACTAACTTTCACATGGGTATTCTCCAGTAGGAAATAATGAAATGTGATATATAATTGAGCATTACACATTTAACTTATCATCTGGGAAATTGGAATTGTCAGTCCCTGAGAAAATAATTAAAACCTACGCTTCCACAGAAATATACTGAAATTCGTTTCTTGGATAAAAGATACATGTGGGAAGAAAAAAATAAATAAAATTGCTTTCTCTTTCCTTTATGTTCACAGATAAAATCTAATCCCTGGAAGAATACAGTGAAACACGTAAGGAGCAACACAACTGTTGATGCTGTGCTTGAAAAAGTTATTTCAACCGCAATTAGACAGTAAGAGAACATTCTGAAAAGTGTAGGTTCTAAGAACAACAAAAAAAGCTCTATTTGAAAGTATGATATTTAATGGATTACTAATCCAAAGTATCCTCAGCCAGGTGAAGTTACATTATTTTGTAGAATTCCAACCAAAGGTGAGTTCTCTGAATAACCAAATATGCTCATATTCTCTCATATCTCCCCAGATGAGTTGTCTTTCTCCCAGGACCATGGACAGCACAAGGGTGACGCGAGCATGATTATTAAAGCATGTCTGGCTTTCTTCTCAGCTCTACTGCAAGTTAGTCAGTCATGGCTACAAAGAAGTGTGTTGGGTTGCCTCTTGACCTTCAGTTGTTTACCGTAATTTACAGTAATAAAACATAAACATATTTACATATAACGTAAATTAATTTATTTTGTGCCACGTGACTTGACAACTAAATTAATTTAGCAAAGAAACAGTTTACAAATTCTTGGTTGTTTTAAACACAGTCTATAGCTAAATTTAATCAAATTATTAGGTTTTCTTTCTTATTGTTTTTAATGCACATTGTGTGTTTCAAACCGAGTAACTTTCACTCAGACTGTTCATTAGGCTATCCAGAAAAACAAAATTACATTAAAAAGTTTTAGTTTTTTATTAAAGAAATTAAGGGGTATCCTATTGCTGACATCTTGACATCCGTTTATCTAGATTTTAAGTTCACATAATGTTTACAAGTAGCCATTGTACAGTAAGAATCGAGTAGATCTTCAATTTATAGCGGAAATTTATAATGGAAGGGGACCCTAATTAATAAGCTTTCAATCACTCCTATTTAATCACTGAATCTTCAAATGCTCTCGATTTGGAAAGGGAGAAAAATAATTGTATGACTTTACTTATAGCAGTAGTTACTTTACACTTGTCTTTTGTGTTAAAACACACACAAAGGCAAATTTCCTTCCAAAGTACTATGCCATCAAGCTACTATCCCACTTCTTCTCTTCATCATCTGCGTTATTTGTAGTTTCCATTTCCACATCATGCACACGTTTTACTTTTCTGCAATGCTGATTCAACATTTCCTACTTTAATAGAAATTACTTATTAAAGCTTAACAACCAGTTGCTAATAAACAAATTAAGTTCTCTGTTCTCCTTCTTTTCTTCTCTCTGCACATTTTTATAGAATTTCTCTCTAATTTGACTTTTTTTATAACACAATACAGTCTTGATTTCCAATCTACCTTTCTATGGCATTTTTAAAAAGACTTTCTTTTTATAGTGCTTCTAGCTTCATCACAAAATTCAGAGGAAGTTACAGAGATATTTCGTATACCCTTCCCCCAGGCATATACAGCCTGCTCCATTATCAACAGCCCCCACCAACGTGCTATATTTTTTGCAATTAATGAACATACATCAAGACATCATTATAACCCAAAGTCCATAGTTTACATTAGGGTTCACTCTTTGGTTTGTGTGTGAATTTGTTTTTTCAAGGATTGGCACCTGAACTAACATCTGTTGCCAATCTTTTTTTTTTTTTTTTTTTTTTGAGGAATATTAGCCCTAAGCTAACTACTGCCAGTCCTCCTCTTTTTGCTGAAGAAGCCTGGCCCTGAGCTAACATCTGTGCCCATCTTCCTCTGCTTTCTATGTGGGACGCCTACCACAGCGTGGCATGCCAAGTGGTGCCATGTCCGCACCCAGGATCCGAACTGGGGAACCCCAGGCCACAGAGAAGCAGAACGTGTGAACTTAACCACTGTGCCACCGGGCCAGCACCCCCAATCTTTTTTTTCTTCTTCTTCTTCTTCGTCACCCCAATGCCCCCCAGTGCATATTTGTATATTCTAGTTGTAGGTCCTTTGACTCTGCTATGTGGGGTGCTGCCTCAGCATGGCTTGATGAGTGGTGGTAGGTTCATGCCCAGGATTTGAACCGGTGAAACCCTGGGCAGCCGAAGTGGAGCACACGAACTAAACTACTTGGCCACAGCGCCGGCCTCAAGAGTTCACTCTTGGTGATGTACATTCTGTAGATTTGGACATATGTATAATGACATGTACCCACCATTAGAGTATCATACAGAGTAATTTCACAGCCCTAACATTCCTCTGTGCTCCGTCTCTTCATCCCTCCCTTCCTCCAAGCCCTGGAAACCACCAATCTCTCTGCTGTCTCCATAGTTTTGCTTTTTCCAGAAAGTCATATAGTTGGAATCACACAGTAAACACCCTTTCCAGATTGGCTTCTTTCACTTAGTAATATACAATTAAGGTTCCTCCATGCCTTTTTATGGCTTTATAGTTCATTTCTTTTTAGTGCTAAATAATACTCTATTATGGACGTACCATAGTTTATTTATTCTTTCACAAACTGAAAGACATCTTGGTTGCTTCGAAGTTTTGATAATTATGAATAAAGCTGCTACAAACATCTGTGTGCTGGTTACTGTCATGCGAAGGTTTTCAATTACTTTAGGTAAATACCAAGGAGTGTGATTGCTGGATCATATGCTAAGAATAAGTTTAGTTTTGTAGTAACAGTCTACTCTTCTGAATTCTAATTTTCTGTTCTTTCCCAGTTTTTTTCTTTATTTTCCTTCTACTTTTTTGAATACATAATATAACAATTTGTAACAGTAATTTTCCTGACCACACCAAGCTGGTATAAAGATATGGGTAACAAGAAAAAAGTCTTCCAAATAGTCTTTAGGCTAATCTCATAATCATGAGATCCCTGAAACATCAATTTCCCAAGTTTATGAATTCTCTTTCAAGATCCTGAGAGGAATGAGTCTCTTCTCTCTCCTCAGTGTCCTTAGCTGTCTTGTTATGAATGTCGGAGTTGTTCTCCAAAATACAAAAACGTGTTTCCTACACTGTGCACTCAATCAAAAGGTGCCACATGTATGTTACTCTCTCTGATCTTAGTTTCTAATCATTTCTAACGGTGCTGATGCCAAAGGTCTACTTATGGATTTTGTCTCCTATAATTTTTGTATGACTAAATGACTTTTTCTAAGAACACAATAATGCGCTTAGGTGATAATATGGACTTCACCATTTGCCAGCTATGTGGTCTTGGGCGAAAAAACAGTACCTACTTTGAAAGGTTTCTAGAAAGAGTAATTAAATTAATACTACTTTTCTACATCAGGACAGTAGTTAGGACACATAAAAGACTAACTAAAAATTAACTAGTATCATTTTATCTTTTGTTAGTTATTATTATTGCCTCTCCCAATAATATGAAAAATTTTAATTTACTTTAGAGCTTGTAGCTGTTATGGGTTGGATTGTGCCTCCTTCAAAAAAGATGGCGTTGAAGTCCTAATCTAATCTCAATTCCTGTGAACGTGACCTTATATAGAAATAGGGTTATGCATATTTAATCATGTAAAAATGAAGTCATTATGGTGGACCTTATTCCAATATGACTGTTGTCATTATGAGAAGAGGGAAATTCAGACAACGCACAGAAGCAATGCCATGTGAAGACACAGAAAAACACAGAGGCAGAGGGAAGACAACCATGGGAAGACACAGGCAGAGATTGAAGTTATGCTGCCACAGCCACGAAATGCCTAGGGCTACGAGAAGCTGGAAGAGGCAAGCAAATGTCCTCCCCAACAAGCCTCAGAGGGAGCATGACTGTGCCAATAACTTGATTTTGGATGTCTACCCTCCAGAACTGTGAGAGAATAAATTTCTGTTGTCTTAAGTCACCCAATTTGTGGAACTTTGTTATGGTATCTCTAGGAAACTAATATAGTAGCCTTATTATATAATATCATTCATCTTTCTGTGAGCTTTACTTCTCCCTAAGCATTTGTATCCAAAATTATCTAACAGAGAAGAAGAAGATGATCCTTCTACCTATGTAATAAATCTGCCCTTTGGCTTTTTTTTTTCTTTACATTTTCGTAGTACCCGGAACCCCTTTGTAATCTGATAAATGTGTTTTAGAGACTTTATCATGCCAAGGAAGTCTACTTTAGTAAGCTGTTTCTCTTTACTGCTCCATTTCTGGAGCTGAATGGCAGACCTAGATCATATCTATTTTTGTGGCTAGATCCCCTGCCACCATCACATTATTCAATAGGTTTAGAGATAATAAAGACTCAATCGCATCACCAGTTTCAGTCTCATAAAAGAGAGGTGAATGTCAGCTCCAAGTTGTTCAGCTATTGCATTTCCCAGGATGTCCACTCGCTATTATTCAAAGAGAATCTGACCCAATTCACCCTGGGCTACCAGAACTCTCACTGTTCTCACTCTTAGGGTGCCTATGTCTCACCAAGTACCCTCTGCTACACTTGGGAAAGTCTATGAAAGTCTTAACAAATAATAGATCATTCATAAGCCCGATCTGCCTGCTTCCATGTCTTTGCTCACTCTTCCATTTTCTTCTATTACAAATATTCAAATCCATGCCTGTCCCAATATCTATCTGATTAATCATACCTACTATCATATTTAATATTTTATATTAGTCTAACTTCCTTTCTTCATTATCACCTACAATCTGGAAACCTCTGCCTTTAAACGTGACCACCAAGTCCCCCCACTCACAATTAAATGAAGCATGTCTGCCCTTCTCTCAGCGGTAGTTCATTTCCACCTGCTGGAATGGTTTTGCACTGGTGCTCTGATGGGAGAGTGTTTCCTGTTTTATCTTTGCAGATTAAGAATTTTGTTCCCTGGGAGAGACAGTAGACTTGGTGAGGCGTTTCAGCAGTGGCTTCCCTTCCCGTCCTCTAGTCAGCACCACAGGAAAGGCTTTCTCAGATTCTCTCTGATCTTCCCTGTGAGCTTCTGGCAAGAAAGCGCTATTCTCCTATATCCTGCCCTAAGTGGCTTTGCGATCTTATGCTAGCCAACCTTTAGCAATATAACGTTTTGAAGTTACACCTTCTTATTGGCTTACATTGCCTTGAGGGATCAGCCCCAGGTCAGCAAAATGTTGGTCTTCTCTTTCCTCAGGTTTCACATAACTTGGTTGCACTGTAATTTCAGTTTTCTAATATTTTCAGAAAAAGTAGCTAATTATCACTTTGTCTAGCTTTTTATTAATTGTCTAAGTCTCAAGAGTACTCTTTCCACCTCTCTATTTGTCCAGCTGAAACCTGGAAATCATCTGAATTGTTTTAAAAATGGTGTTTAAAATTTGTTTCATTAAAAATTCCTTTGCATACACCATTCCATATGTAATTATCAACATTATGGGTAGTCCTTCTTTTTCTTTTCCAGTGCCTATGCCATAGCATAATCAATAACTCCCCATCTACTTTGTAAAATAACATGTTAATGTCCCAAGAATATCTTATTTTTTATTCGGTCAACATCAATCATTATTGGGGCAAGACTGAATATTATGGGAGGAATTTACTTTCTTTATACTTTTCAATCATATATTATTATCATTGCACATTTGTGTTTTCCTCTCTTCTAGATTTAAACTTCTTTGGGAAAAGACATCTCATTTTTTGATTCTTCACTGTGCAGTATCTTCTACATATCACCTATTACACAATTATTGAATTTACTGAGTTTAAGTGCTTAGGAATCTTAGTCAAAATCAAAAGTCCCAATAACAACCACTAATAAGAGTATTTATTCTGCTTTTTCTATCTTCCTTTTTTTCTTAGTGTGAACACCTACTAGATGAATGCAAATACATTTGATAAAACTCAAGTAAATTATATATACTGAGTATACAGATGACATTGCAAGTATAAAAAATACAATATTCAATAATATTTATGACATATTAAAATGAGGTTATCACTACATGAACATCTAGCATAAAATAAACACTGAGAAAATAAATAAATTTCTAATATACTCTTATTTTCTTAATAGTCTGTCAAGAAACGATCAAATATAGCTACACAGATATTGTCAGAAAGAAAGTTTTAGAACATGGGGCACTTTGGGGTCAAATAACCCTACTTGAAGCATAATAAGGAGATCAGTCAGCCGAAAGGCACCTTAAGTTCAGCTTGTTAATTAGTGAGGACAGAAAGTTGATAATAAATAAGAGAAAGGACTACAGGGAGAGATGGGGTGGTGATAGAAGCAAATTTCATTTCATGTCTATCACAGTTAGCCTTCATCCCTGCTTGAATAGTTGAATGAACGTAACTATCGTGTAACTTCAGTAAAGTCTGCCAGTGTTCTATTTCCTTTCTTGCCCAAAACATAATAATCAAACATGTTTGAAAAAAACTCATAAACTGATTTTATGGTTTGAGGAGCTCTGTGGTGACGGTACATACAGTAATGGAGACAGGAGGGGGCAAAAGATGGTTCCAGGGAGATCTATATTTAAACAATATAGATATTTTGTACCAAGTGTAAAAATGGCATTGCCTTCTTAAGCCGTCTTTCATGGCATTTTACAATCAGATTTGTTTCCTCAATACTGATTGCCAGTTGTTCTTGATACTCCCTTCCCTTCCAGGCTGGTTCTTTACATTGGAAATATCAAGACAGATAATGTGCATACATAGAAGATAAGCATGTGAGTCTTTCTAAGCTGGATGATTTCCCAGCTATGTTTCTTGCTGACTTCTCTTTTTTCTGTTGGTTGTCTACAATTTGTATTTTTATATCTATTAGAAAAAATTTCTTAGGCAATTTATAGCACTACATATGATTTAAGCTCTCTAGCTCCAAATTGTTTACATGGTTAAACATCAGTTTTCTCTCTTAGCAGCCAAGGGAACATGAGAAACTTAAAAAAGCTCTAGTTTAAAGAAAAAAAAGTTCATTATTAGAACAGAAATAGCTCCTACATAGGGCAGAAAATGATG